>NC_056725.1:1129179669-1129352652 GCF_019279795.1 Protopterus annectens | reverse complement strand
TATTGATGGATATGCTCCACCTAAACAAAAGCCCCTGAGAGCCACATGCTCTAGGGATATAAACCTAACCACAACGAAAACTAGGAAGTGCTGGAGGGATAGATTCCTGACGCGGAGACTCCCCATGCTTTGGAACATGATTCCAATGGACATTAGACAGGGCCCCTCACTAGCACTCTTCAAGAGAAACCTTGACGGGTTGATGGGAGACAGACATGTACCCCGGGGATCACTGCAGTGGCTCTGCTGGACAGAGGTACAGGGAACTAATGGCTCTGCTGTTCAGAGGCACAGGGAACTAACCTAAGGGGGTGGTGAAAGCCAACACACTCTAGCTAGGCTTATAAATGCCCTTGGGCAGACAGCCTTGTTCCTACCTATGAGCCTATGAACCTATTACATGTCTTATGTGCATGGATAGTTAACTAGCTCTTCCATTTTACTTTGCTATCATGCTGATAAACTGTTGGGTGACTACAAGTCATATGTATACTGTTATTGTGTATTGTAAATGCCAATAGGCATAACTAATGTTTGCCTAACATAACAGTAATGCTATGTAAAATGTAATACATATCTGCCTACAGTACTGTACATTACACAGTTATTGGCACAATATCCCACTATGCAAATCATAATTCCAAAGTAGGTCCACCTTCGACATGTTATTCTCAGTAATACACCCATACATATGCCTACTGTTACAATATATCAACATATACTATCCCCTGTTATAGCACGTACTTGTTGGACCAACCCTGCCACTGACAGCAGCTGGAGAGGAATTGTTGGGTTCAAAGCCCTTATATAGCATCTCTTGTGGTGTATGAGGCATTTGGCTTGTGGCCTACAGCAGTACACACATAAATACTACAAGCATTACTATGCTCAACAATACATCACTACAAGATAACTGTTTCCACTATATGCATTGCGTACACTTTAATTATTACAGAACAGGTACTACATGCACAGACATACTGAGTGCTCTACATACCTTATTAGTAACCCGAGGTGTTGTTGACTGTTATTTCAATCTTTTTCAGTTTGTGTTTCAATCTTCTTTGTAATGTTCTGCTGGTATATATAGATGGTTTGAATGTGTGACAAGCCATCCTTTTATAGTTAAATATCAGTTACATGTGCTATCCTGACCACCAATTGGTGTTCCAAAGGAGTTAATTACATGCACATCAGCTGTGCAGCTACTCCATTAGCCAATACCATGGCAACAGTGGTGTATAATTGAGTACTCCACTTGGGTGTTGTCCCTTTGCCTTACTTTTGAGGAAGATGGCCTGGATGTGTTGTTTGTGATGTATTGCAACAGCTATATGGAGACACACAGAGATATATTAGCTTCATGACTCCCGTGGATTGCGTGTAATGCCTAGAAGATGTTGTTCTACAGCTGTTATATTTCAGAACATTGCTACTTATGCAGGGTTTGTTTGTACCTGATACTTCTGCAGATGTTTCAGTCTGGCAAGGATGTTTGAGCAGCTCAAGGCTGTATGGCTATGCATATAATGTTAGATGGTTTACAGTGTGCTCACCAGACATCTTTGGTTTTGTGTAAATGTGTATCATACTGTGCTGTTAATCAGTAATTGGTAACACTTCCTGGTGTACACACAACCCTCTGAAACAGGATTAGTGCAAATAAACCCTTTAACATCAGCAGCTGTTCCATTGTATAACAGCAACTATTTCACATAGGGCCATGTTAGTGTGTCTCTGACAAGGTATGTTAAGGCTTCTGCAGATGTCGTACAGTGAGCGAATGATTTGTGATGTTATTACAGTATGTATTGTAATTGGTTTGGGTGTGGTGGAGATGTTGGTGGGTGTACATAGCAGATGCAGGTGTGTAGGAACTGCTTTTATACATATTCGATATGTGTGTAAGGGTTCCTTCCCTGTTTGAACACCTATCATTTAGTGGACTAATACAATGGTAATTGCAGGCTGATTCATTAAGGCACTGTTAAATGGTTCCTGTATAGCATGCAGGTGATGTTAGTCCTTGAATCCTTTCGGCAATACATCGGAATGTAATAAAGTGTTGCTACGTGAAAGCTGTCTGTGTATTTCTGTCATAGGTATTTGCAGTCATTGGAGTTGTTTTGGTGACTGACCCTCTTTGGCTAGGGTTACCACCTTTTCAAATGGACATAGTGGGACATTTTCAGGACACATATCAGATTTTACAGGCCGACACATACCCACTGTCAGTACAAAGGATAGAACTTTACTTTTTTACCTAAATAAAAGCTTATTCTTGTAGTGGTTTAGTTGCTTATCCTGTTTCTTGTAACATTTAGGTATTTTAGATACACAAATAACTATTTTATGCAACTATTACATAAAATATGGGACATAATTATGTCCTACAATCTCAGGACATTTGCCATTTTTAATAGTTTTGGTCAGGACACAACCGCCCAAAAAAGGACTGTCCCTCGCAAAGTGGGATAGGTGGTAACCCTATCTTTGGCTCATGTCCATAGTACATATTTGTAATAGTTTATAGGCATATACTCTTCATATCCTTTGTTCATATAGTTTGGTCGTGGTGGAATGTGTGATTGCTATGGTCCATGTTATACTCATATATGAAGACTTCAACAGCTGTATATGGGATAGCTATGGAATCCCGAACACAAACAATTCCGACGCCCACAGTACCGGGCCCAGACTCCCAAACCCCACATTACCAAACACTCAAACTCACGACAGTCAAACCCGCGAAAGTAACACAAACACAGAACACACACACGCACACACAGACACACTGCTGCCCACCACATCCAAACAAACCATCCTACACTACATATGAGCAGGTGGGCAAGCCCCACTACACCCCCCATGTGGGTGGCTGCGCCCCCCCACCCCCCTACTTTAATATTCTACCTCTGAGATTGCACAAACAGACACACAAAGCAAACCCACATTCACACATTACAGTCCCCCAGAAACACACAACACTCTCGAACACATACTTACACACACTAAAGCCCTCAGAAACACACTTACACACAGTAACCTACCTAAACCGCAACACCAGAAGCACTAAAGTCCCTTAACATCGGGATTTTAAAACTCGTACTTCTGGTATTTCGGTACTGTGGTCTTTCGGTCTTTAAGTCTCATGATTACAAGCGTCGGTATGTCAAGCATTCGGTATTTGGTAGGATTCCCGTTTATATGTACCTCCATGGTTGTGTAGATGTTGTTAACCTATCTATATATCTACATATATATGTATATCCCTATATATCAACATATCTCTCTCTCTCTCTCTCTCTCTCTCTCTATATATATATATATATATATATATATATATATATATATATATATATATATATATATATATATATGTTGATTTATATATATATATATATATATATATATATATATATATATATATATATATAGAGCATACACCTTTCATTGGGTACATGGTGGTTTGTCCTATTTCCACACAATCCTCCCTTTTGTGTTTTAACCTGTCACAGCTGCTGTTGGTACATCTCAGGTAGCTTAGTAATATGTTATTGCGAAGAATGTGTACATGGTTGTGTGTTCTAATCCTGGCAGTGGTCATTTTACCTCTCAGAGCAGGCACTGGTAGTGCAAGGGTGATTAACACACATTTCAGCGTTTGTGAGCGCCTTTGTCAGTGATCTGCACGATGTTCAGCAAAGGTTAAACCTGTGTGGTGCTTATCCATATAGTCATGTGTAAGCGTCGCTTACCAGCACAATAATCCGCTAATGTCTGCTTAAAAGTGCTTTAATCACCCTGCATCCAACATCCTTTATTTGGGACCTCAAAATGACATAACAGCCCTTGCAGGTCTTGAAACTGGGACCATGAACACCACAGTCACTGGCTTTACCACTGAGGCATCTGATATATGTACAACTTTTATGGTGAATAGTATGTACAGTGTACTACAGCCATTCCTCACTACTGCAAACAAATGTGTAAGTCAGTTGGTGTACATAAGTATGATACCTGTTAATGTTCATATGTTTGTTGAAGTCAGTGTTGCAATGTGGGTCTATATTAGATCACCGAACGCTTAAAAAAGCGAACTGTGATTGATCTAACTTATGTAAGCGAAAGCTTAAAATATAGAAGCAACAGAAACCTGAATTTTTTCTTAGGGAAAGAATTTGGTTGTCCGTTTCTGTTGCTTAGGTATTTTCAGTGCTGTGGTGGAAAGTTACGGGTCGGGTTCAGGTAAGTGTACGATTGTGTGGAAGTGAGTGTTAGGGCGGGTTAGGTGAGTTAGGGTTAGGACGTAGGTTAGGTATGTGTGCAATTGTGTGAACGTGAGGGTTAGGGTGGGTTAGGTGAGTTAGGGTTAAGGAGCAGGTGAGGTGAGTGTGCGATAGTGACGGACCTTAGGGTTAGGGTTTGGTTAAGGTAAGTGGATAGTTAGTGGTGTGTGTGTATAGTTTAGTGTAGGGTTAGGTGTCAGATTTTAGATGTATGTGTGTGGATTGCTGTTTGTTTGGTGTGCTTGTGTTGTGTGCATGTGTTTTGGATCAGCGATTTTTTTCCCTAGGAAAAAAATCACTGTTCTGACAGTTCAAGATTGTAAGCTTTCACTTACATAGGGTCGTTAATCACCGTTCACTTTTTTAAGCTTTCGGTGATCTAATATAGACCCTTGCAATGTGACCTGACAGGATGTATTATGGATGAGAATGGTTCTTGTTTTGTGTCCTTTTTACATTGTGCCCATACTCCATGTATACCCTCCAGTTCACGTAATGAACATCCGACACAGGCCCTCCTTGATAAATATTCCATTAGCCAGTGGTCTTCCCCCACACAAGTCTCCACATACACAGCAACCATTGCTTCTATGGGGAATTAGGTTAATATTAATAGTTTTAATACCAGAGCTGCATGTGTTTTGCATACACTTCTATCCATTTGGAATGCTTCTGTGTCACAAAGTGTGTTCATAGATGTATATATATATATATATATATATATATATATATATATATATTTATATATATATATATATATATATATATATATATATATATATAGATATATACACACACACACACACACACACACACACATATTTCTATGTGCACACATCAGTTACATATATATATATATATATATATATATATATATATATATATATAGAGAGAGAGAGAGAGATAGAGAGATATATTTAGTATTAATTTGTAACACTTATACATATGTAGACTTGTATATGTTGATTCACGCATTACAGTACATTACAATGTATTGTACATATGTACACAAAGTGACTGCCCCATTTGTGGTCTGAACTGTGAAATGCCTGTAGTATAAGGTGTAGTCTAATGACCGCTTGCCATGTATACAGATTAGATGGCTTAGTAGTAGCTCCCATGACTATGGTGTGCATGGTCCAGGGTTCAACACCTGCGATGTATTAGACATGTTTTACTACAGAATAAGGCTAATTTAAGCAGTTGTAAGCAGGTTTAAAGGTGTTTGTGTGACATTATACCAATGGTTTTACACAGTTAAACAAACTTTACATCCTACAACCTGTGCACGCAAATATGGCCACTTCTGCTAACTACTCAGGATATATACATTTCAGTGACGTAACATCTCACTATGTGCTTACATAACATTACATTGTCTGTTAACTGCACTCTCCAGCACACACGGGTTTATGTGTGCTCCAAATGTTTATTATTCTGTGGAATACTACCTATATATGCAAGCTGTGGTTAAGGTATACTATGTAACATGTAAAACATCTCTGACTTTATTGGGATTTGAACCACGACTGCACAGATATTATGCAAATGCTGTAGCCATTACACTATTGACATTAACATTCCTTCTGCCTATTTCCTATGTCCAGGAATCCTATGTGTAAGCTTGGCTACACAACAGGTGGAGCCACTCACACCCAGTGAGCTTCTCGAAATACCGACATAACACATGAATTGAGAGACTATACATTAACATCCTAACTACATTTGGCATAGCCCCTCACTGACACACTTCAGGGGAAACCTTGATGTGTGACTGGGCAACAGTATATACACCCCTGGGATCATGTGTCCCAGAAACATACAGCCAGGGTGTTGGGGAGCCACTCCAGTTTTATAGCTGCAAGACCTGTTGGGGAAACTGAATGCTGTTGAGTTGTCATGTTAACATGCCCTTTTGAGATCACTATGTTCCCCTATCACCCTACAGCACCCCAGTCTTCAACAGCTTCCAGCAACTCTGCCTGGAATCACTTCATTGGCTATGCTTGACAGAGGCACGGTTACTTCATCAATGGTGCAGATAAAGCCACCACACTGTAGCTATACTTCTAAATGCCCGTGGGCAGGTAGCCTACTACCTATCTGTGAACCTCTACAGTGCAGGCCATCTCCAACATTTTATGTGATTATACAGAGTTTTCTGATCACAATATACAGTGTAAAATCACCATGTAGTCAGACAATAGTTAAGTAGAGCAAGAACATACAGACTACTGATGCATAATCACTCCAAAAGCCTATCTTGGAAGATAGTGGACTTGTATAGGTTTCAGGCTTTGTATTGCTTACCAGTAGGTTACCTACAGGAAAGATGGGGAACAAGCACAGATGGGAAACATGCCTGCAACAATGCCATACCAACTTGCATGTGTCAGCCTAAGGCTTTGGAATGCTGGGCAAGGATATTGGCGCCCCCATGGTGCCATTTTTAGGCAGGTCTCAGAGGTGAATCTCACCTCCATGAACTGCACAATAGTGGAATCAATGAGGGTTAGGCTATTCAACACCAGGGGTAGTACTCACAACATGCACGCACTCACAGCACTCCTCAGTATGGACAACATCTACATCTGTTCTGTGACTGGGACCTGTATAAGGCTCCTGTGAGCACACCGGCACTACCAGACTACAACCCATAACACACATTTCAGCCACTGAACATGGACTGGTACAGACATGGAGGGGGTCTATCCATATTCATCGGGGATACCTACACCTCCAAGTTAGTGGGGCAGCATGATACCTCTGTGATCATCCATGTGCAGCTAACATCAGCCACGACTGCAATGCAAACTGTGAGCTGCTACAGATAACCCTCCATGACCCAGGAACACCACTACAACTATCTGGAGATAGTGGTAAACATGACAGTCCTACCAGGCACCCTGTTATTGGTCAATGTCGGTTACCCTACACTTAACTGGATAATCTACTCGAGTATTCACTTCCTGGGATAAATCACCTCATATGGCCTATATCAGTTGGTAGATGGAATAACAAGAGGTGAAAACATACTAGAAGTGGTAATCACTGACATGTGCAGCAGGTGCAGTACAGCAGAGGTAAACCGGTCACTGTTTAGATCTGACCATGAACTATTCACCGATGATTTCCACTCCCAACCATCTCCCCTACCCAAGAAACACACAGTGAATACCTTTCCTACAGCTAAATTCACAGTACTAATGACAGAGGTGGGAGGGTTCACAGCCCCCACGCTTAGGAATGACACTGCTCAAGATACAGACAGAATTACAAATGCACTCTATAAGCATCTACAAAGATGTATGGGTCGTGCCATCAATGGTAAACCAGGACTCACTACTCCTTCACAAGGACACCAGTCTGCTGAACCCCTGCAATATACAGGCTATACAACAGAAGTAGGACAGTAGTCCAGAACAACAGCAAATCCCAAGACATGCAGACATCCGTGACCAGTATTAGCAAGACACTTATGTTACTCATGTAATCATCCAAGACTGACATCTACAGGTAAATAGGCATGGATTCGGAAGATGACCACAAAGGCTTATTTGGCTATGTCAAGGATCTAAGCAGTAACAAACAGATTTGCACTGTGCTGGTGCAATATTGCACTGAATATACTTACCCTACTGATATCACCAACACACTTGATGATACATTCGGTGCAAGCTTCACCCCCTACAGGGCCCACAACAATACCCAAAATGTACAGTATCCCAGACATCTGAGACATACAGGTGGTAATGGCCCTTTCAAATGGCATGACAGAGCATCAATGGAGGCAGATGGTGTCCCAGACTGCATCCTGCAGACACTACAAGACAAAGTGACCTCCCCGCCTAATATAGCAATTCAACATCAGCCTCTACACAGGCTACATGACCATTCAATGGCACATGGCAACAGCTATTCCACTCCACCAAGGTGGTGACACAACTGACCATGGTAACTACCACCCCATAAGCCTGAGTAGCCTGATCTGCACGGCTATGGAGCGCATCCTCATGGCACTCATTAACATAGACAATGGTAACCTCCATACACTTGACCCAACCCAGGTCAGCTTGACTGAGTGCAGATCATGCCTACTGAACCTGTTTGACATCTTACAGTCACCTAGACTTTAGGTGTGGGGTGTGGTAGTTCACGCATACTACCTGGACCTTGCCAAGGGTTTTGACACCATTCCCCACTCAGGTATTATTTCTACACTCACCAGCCAGTACATACACCCATACATCACAGGTTGGTTTGCCAACAGGCTTACACACAGAACCCACATGGTAAGCCTAGCAGCCTCCAGGTCCAACTCCTGACCAGTCACAACTGGTGTCCCACAGGGCTCAGTCCTGGGACCCCTACTATTTACTATATACTTCTCAGAGGTACGGGCTAACACAGGTGGACTACAGCAGAAAGTGTTTGGCCATTACTGCAAACTGGGAGCCATAACTGACAGTCCAGCTGTCACAGATGTCCTTCAAGGGGCCTCACATAGACCAACACAGGGTATCAGAGTCATGGCCTCCAGCTAAAGGCCACATACTGCATGGTCATTCCATTTTGGGTAACTACACAAACACATATTAACACATGAGTGGCAGACACTATAATTCAGATGTCGTAATGGGTATTTGGGGGCTACATTAGATAGTGATCTCTCCTTTGACAATCATATCTGCAAAGTATTTAGGACATCTGTCTATGTAGGCCATCTGATTACTTAAGGGTTCGCATCTAAACAGACTGAGGTTATTGTGCCCCTTTACTCATCACTCATCAATCCCATCATCGAGTATGATAATCCATTTTGGATGTACCTCAGAAGACACATCCAACAGCTTGAAGGGCCACAAACGTACCTTGACAAGAGGAATAATGCCCTCAGACATGTGTCCTATGCTGCCAGACTGCATAAACTCTTGCATTACTCAGTGGCATCTCGTTCACTCAGAGATAATATTTGCTGGCCAACAAAGCCATGTCCAAGTCAGGCTTAATGCTCCACCTATGGGAATCCATGTCACAGTGAGCCACACACTGTAATGAGTTACACCTTGCCTCAACCATAACTGGAAGATGCTGAAGTGACAGATTCCTGTCACGGGTACTCCCCATGCTTTGTAACTACATCCCTGATTACATTATATGGAGCCCCTCACTAACACTCCAGGGAATCCTTGCAGAGTGGGTGGGGAACAGTGGATACACCCCAGGGATCCCACAATTGGCTCTGCTCTACAGACGGACAGTTAGTTAATCAATGGGGTGGCGACAGCAGACACATTTTGGTTAGGCTTATGAATGGCCTCAGGCAGTTAGGCAAGTAACTGCCTATGTACCTATGAACCTATACATGCAATATCAACACATGCTGATAGCTTAATTTACTGTTCAGGTATTGACTTACCTTATGCCAATGGCAGTTGTGTGTACAATAGTTGAGGGCTGCCTATGTAAGATGCACACAGTAGACGACCTATACATGACAATTTACAGGTGATCGTGTGTGTGTGCCATCCATGTTTACTGTGTGTGCAGGTGGAGAAGGGTGTCAGTCCATAGGTGTCTACACTGTCAGTGTGTGTGCTATACGTTCCCTCTTTGCCAAGGCATGGGCATACTGGGCATGCCTCCATCTGCCAACTGGGGCTGGCACAGGGTGTTCATTGTCTGAGTCCGTCTGTGCCTGTGGGGCCCTTGGCAATGGTGGTGGGCTGTGAGGGCCTTCACTATTCTGTCCCTGCTGCAGCAGTTTCCACAGGATCATATTGTGTAGCATGGCATATACTATGAAGATGTGGGCACACATGCCTGGAGAGTACTGCAAGGCTCCACCAGATATGTCCAAGCAACAGAACTGTGATTTTAGCATCCCAAACACATGCTCTATGATGATTCTGGTTTATGCGTGTGCCTCATTATGGCATTCTTGTATGGGTGTGTGTGCATTTCTAATGGGAGTCATCATCCATGGTTCCGGTGCATAGCCAGCATCCCCCACCAGGTGGCCATATGGGATGCCCCCCCTGGCAAATACCTGATACAACTGTTAGGCATGCCAGATGTGGGAGTTGTGATAGCTTCCAGGGCTGCCAGCACACACATCCATGATAATGCCCTGGGCATTGCACATGACCTGGCAGTTGATGGAGGGGTATCCCTTGTGGTTTATGTAGCACCTACCCTGCTCACTGGGTGGTGACTTGATGTGTATGTGTGTGCCGTCTATTGCACCCAGTACCTCCAGGTAGTCTTCCCCATGGTGGAAGAGACGCATATTACTGGCCAACTCCTCTTGCATTCGGGGGAAGTATATGTGCTCGTTGGCATGTGGTAACATGGCATCCAGGAACTAGTGGAGTACCCTAGATGCTGATACCTGTGAGATCCCCATGATATCCCCAGTTGGCCTTTGAAAGGTACCTGTGGCTAGTATTCTCAAGCTTACACATACCTTCATGTCCACTGGGATGGGTTCCCCTCTGTTATTTCTAGCTCTGAGGCATGGCCAGCACAGCTCAACAAGTTGCTGTATGGTGTCCCTGTCCATCCTGTAATGCTCTACTATCTCCAGATCATGTTGCCCCTGGTAGGTTGCCCTGGGTCTGAACACTCTTCTCCTCCTCCGGTGCTTGAGATGGTTGTCAGCATCATCCTCCACACCACCTTCAGTCTCCAACACATGCTGGTGAATCAAAGCTATGGCAGCCCCTAACATGTACATATTAAAAGTTCCCCGTCTGTATACACCAATGGTGCAGAGTGTCTGGGAATACACAAGTGTGTGTCAGGTGCTTTCACACTTTATACTATTATGCTATGGATGCTGCTGGTGTAATTGGGTGTGTATGTGCAATTCCAGCTGCAGAGTATCTTAGTTATGGGTTTTACAGCAGGTACTGCTATTGTGGGGCCTTTGGTGTTGAATTACGCTTGGCTGCCATGATTCATCTATTGCCCTTTACTTCACTTTTCAACACGATTTCCCTCCCATTGTCAGGCATGCATCCAGCTGCCGGCTTTCTTGTTTTGTACTTTCCCAAACCAGGATTGTGCTGCGAAATGTGTTATGTAGCTGATTTACTGCAAGTTTGCTTTGTTCTGCTGTGACAGTTCTCTTTTCTTTGCAGTACGGCACCTCCCCTTTCCTGTTCTGCAGGTAGCTGCTAGCAGCATTGTTAGCTGTTGTCAATGGCCCACTGTGAGTTCCTAGGTGTTAATTACTCATTTCTACTCCAATTACCATGCTGCAGCATTTCCTTATTTTCTTCCCGTATCCTTCCTGTTTCAGCTCTGGTGCGCGCCGCACACAGCCGTTTACTGGGTTTCGAGTGTGTTTTCATCCACGTTCACATGCACATTCAGTTACCTTGTGTGCTCTCAGCTAAGCAAAACTATGGCTACTTCAACACACCCCTATCCTGCGGTTTTGCTTAGCAACAGGCAATCCAGATTAGCAATGCTCCAATGTGCTTACAGATAAGGTGGCGCACCCCTCTCTTGATGTCATCTTTATCTCCAGGCCACACCTCGGTGTTGTACCACTACATTGTGAGGTACATCCTTACGCCGGCGGGGATTTTGTGATTCAGTATTACTTGTCTCATTTGCATGGCATTGACTACTAATACCTAGTTACCGTGCAGAACACTGTCACAGCCCCTTAGCAACCCTTGTGCCATGGTGTGGTGTAGCATGAGTGACACACACACAACCACATCTTCATTCATTCCTGCATTCACTTACACTCGCTGCAAACTAATAAGCTTAGCTGCAAAATAAACCGCAAACTGTTTGCGGTTTATTTTGCAGCTAAGCTTATTAGTTCACAATGCCCCTGTGAGGAAGCTGTGGCTCCCCAGGGTGCCACGGCGTACACTTTGGGAACCCCTGGGTTACACCATGTTAACAATTGGTACAAGAACAACGTCCTTGAACTAAATGTGAAAAAAAATGTAGCATAGTTTCGTTTTGGTAAACACAATGTTTTCTTGTCAGTATAAGTGACATATTTCTCTAATTAGACACTGTCACAAGAAATCTAGGCACTCATGTTGATAATTCCTTATCATTTGCCATCATGTCTTGAGAGTAGGTCAGAAAGCTTTCTATGTAACTCATCTAATTTCCAAAGGCATCTCCAGCAGGTCCAGAGAAGTCTTAATTCTCCTTTACTCATATCTCCTAAGAACCTTAATTAGATATAATGCACTTTTTAGTATGTATTTGTCTAAACAAATCACTCAACTCAGGAAACCTTAGAGATTCAAAACTAAACAAATCAGTAGCCTCAAAAATCTTAGTTACCAGGGCAGACTGGCAGGCCTCTCTCTCTGTACTCAGTCTCTTATAGAGTGTTCTGTGATGACCTCTCTCTAGCCTTTTGAGATGTGAAAAATCAACCCTCTATGATCTGTTCTTTCACAGAACAAATGGAACCTCAAATACCAAGTTAAAGGAACTAAACCTTCATCAACAGGTAAATAAGACACATTGGCATGATAAATTCATATCTTAATGCATCCGTCACATTTAGAATAAACTTCCACTACATGTCAAATAGAGTAGTACCCTTATCACCTTCAAAGTAAACTTCAATAATTGGATGGGTAGCCTATGATGGCCCTTTTTCATTGGAGGCCCAGGGAGAAAAGCTCCACAAATACAACATTGAAGTAAGTACAAAAAAGCAGTTAAAGAAAAACATACTATATACAAAATAAAATATAAGATAAACATATATAGTAGAAAATATAGATATATAATGTGTGCGATACAAAATACATATTTATTCGAGACATGTTCAGACAATTAAGGAAAGTTTAAATTACTAGAAGTGACATGGATGAAAATGTAGTCAAGGTAAAATAGAGTAAATAAACTTGTAACCATAAACTTGTTCTCTGTCAACTATGCTACAATACTGGCTGCTTATGCTGTAAACAAGCAATGAAAACAGCTAATGTAATAACATGGGTTGTTTTGCAGTAATGGCCCTTTTCTGGAATTCTACAAAATTTCATGGAAAGCTTTCATAAACATAACTAAATATTAATTGGATCTCGTTTTGACAAATGTGATATACACAGATAGTAGCAATGGTAGTATATTATATCATGCATAACAAAAGACAGCTCTGATGTAAAACTCACTTGCTGATATGCTTGAAGCACTTATTAATTAGACCACAATGCTATTCATGATGCTATTACTATTCCTAGGGAAATGATGCTTCTAGACACCAAACTGCAACGCTCACCAAGAACAGCTTCGGCTTCCTAATGAATGACTGAGTTGCAACGTATCACATGGAACTCATAGAAACAATGCGTATTACAACGTGATTTTTTTTTTTTAGATGTAGAAGAAGGAAATGCCATGGATGATGTGAGAAACAGCCCCAACCCACAACTTATATCACAAAATGCCAGGTTGCATAAGCTAGGGAAAAAGAGAAAAAAAAAAAACTCTTACTAATACTCATCATTTATATAAATTGCATTTGCAATAAGTACATATGTGATGAACCATTTTGTTTTCCTGAGAGAATGAATTCTCTATTGTTTTAAGTGAGGTAGAAAGAAACCATTTTTGATCAGTTAAACAACAAACACATAATATGACCGAATGTCTCATTTAGTTTTCCTGCTACTGACTGATTAATCTTCCTCTAGTCACAGGCCTCGTAAGCGGCTTATCTCTATAAAATAATCATCTTTTTTCCAAATGAGGCCAAACCAGGCCTTAAGTGCAAGAGGTCAGTACAGTAGCATTATATAAGCTAAAAAGCATTCCGTGTAATATAGGTACAACTTTGTACAAGGACTTCATGAATATGCTTTGCAAGGATTTGAAGTTTCTTTCCATCAGAATTTCTTAATGCAGATATTGTGACATCGGAGCACAGTGCACACTACTGCCTCGAATAAATGTAGACAAAGAAATAAAACATAAATAAATAAGTGACATTTAACATTAGGAGCATTCCACAAGCTAACCATTACTGTCCTGGGATTTGGCCCAAAGCAGCTACTCGAAATAAGGTTCAAAATAACAGTTATACAGCAGCGCTATGAATACTGGCAATCAAAAGTCCTCCCTAAACCCACTCTTCATTTAATGACTGATAGTGCTAGCTTATCGAATTAACCTTTTTTTATTAAATTACTGCTTTCATAAACGATGAACACCACACACACACACACACACACACACACACACACACACACACACACACACACACACACACACACACACACACAAACACACACACTCACACACACACACACACACACACACACACACACACACACACACACACACACACACACACACACACATGCACACTAGTTTACAGGCAACACTAGTAATACCAGTAGCTCCAGTGCTGTAACTCTTTCCTGCTTTATGGCAGACACTGGTAAAAGCCACAATTAGTCTGGCACAGTTATTGAACCACGTCTAATCATTAGGTTCATAAGTTGGTCGGCTATTTCTTCCCACACTATTTACTTCCCTGGACCCTTATCTAGCAGGATGACTGACGTGATCTCTGGGGTGAATTTCCTTTCTCCCATGCAATCATCAAGGTTCCTTTTGATGAGGGTCAAAAAGGCGCTCTGCCTGACATGTATGGGCAGTCTATTCCAGAGTCTGGGGAGTCTCTGGGTCAGAAACCTATCCCTCTAGCATGTTTTGTTTATTGTGATGACAAGGTTTAGATCCCTGGAGTGTGTGGCTCTGAGGGATTGGGATTTCTTTAAGTGTAGCATGTCCAACAGCTCTGGGTTTGACATGGCCTTGTATGTTAAGCAGAGATCGCCTCTGAGTAGACGATATGCGACAGAGTATAGCTGGAGTTTTTTAAGGCGGTCAGCATAGGGCATCTGCTTTAGGCCTGTGATTCTTTTAGTGAGGTATTTCTGAGGCCTTTCCAGTTGTTGCAGATGTCTTGAGAGGTACATACCAAATGGGGCGTTGTATTCTATAATGGGTCTAATGAGGGATGAGTACAGTGGGACAATGACCTCCTTTTTTCTGGATGAAAAGCCCTTTGTGATGAGGTGTGCCACATAGAAGGATTTCCTGACTGTTGTGGCGATGTGGTTATCGAAGGTGAGACCACTGTCCACCTGTGTCCCTAAGTCTCTTATCACACTTTCTGTGTTTAGTGTACTGCCACCTGTATGGTAATTCATGGATACATGTTTTTTCCCAAAGGGGATAACAATACATTTCTTGGCATTGAGCTTGAGCCCATGGCTCTGGCACCAAGCATCTGTTTCTGTTTGTGTGTGTGTGTCTGTGTGTGTCCCTATTTACCTTGCCTTATACAGGAAGTCACATTTTACATTTTCACTTTTAAGTCTACTACAACTGTTCAGCAAAACAATATGCATTTCCTGCATGTTCTTTTCTGCTTATCCTGCATTCCCTAGCTTTTCTATATTTTTACTGAAAATGATTAGGGTTTATACATTTTTGCATCTGCTCAGGGATGCAGACAATTCCTCTCTGCTTACCCTACTTGACCAATGCATGTTCGTCAATTACTGCAATGCAGAGAGATTCTGATTCACACTTGGCAGTGATAGTATTCTCCCTAGCAGCCTTTGCATTGTGTTAGCAAAGGCCCCCTACATGCAAACACATCCTCATTCAAACACCCAAGCACACCAACAGACACTACCACACACACACATATTCACACATCCACTGATCTACAGAGAAACCCCCCACACACACTCAATGACACACACAGAAATGCTCATACACACACACACACCTGTATACATGCTTTAATACATACACACACAAGCTGACTTGGCATCCCCTGCCTATGCCCAGTAATGTATCCATACACCCAGACAATCACAGATACAGTGGATATAAAAACTTTACACACCCCTGTTAAAATGCCAGGATTTTGTGATATAAAAAAAATGAGACCACACTAAATCATTTCAAAACTTTTCCCACTTTTAATGTGACTTATAACCTGTACAATTCAATTGAAAAACAAACAAATCCGTTAGAGGAATAAGTATATAAAATAAAAAATATAAAATGCGCTGGTTGCATAAGTGTGTACACCCTTAAACTAATACTTTGTTGTGTGTGCACACTCTTAAATTAATACTTTGTTGAAGCACCTTTTGATTTAATTACAGCATTCAGTCTTCTTGGGTATACGCCTGCCATTAATTAAAGAGACTCTGATTAACTCCAAATAAAGTTCAGCTGCCAAGTGGGATTTTCCTGACATTCACTCAGTTGCCTGCTACAGCAAAAGCCATGGTTCACAGAGAGCTTACAAAGCATCAAAGGGATCTCATTCTTGAAAGGTATCAGTCAGGAGAAGAGTACATAAAAATTTCTACAGCATTTGATATACCATGGAACACAGTGAAGACAGTCATCAAAAAGTGGAGAAAATATTGGACAGCAGTGACATTGCAAAGAATTTGACATCCCTCCAAAAGTGATGAAAAGACAAGATGAATGTCATGAGACCTACAGCAACACTGAAGGAGCTGCAGGAATTTCTGGCAAGTACTGGTTGTGTACTACATGTGACACAAATCTCCCGTATTCTCCATATGTCTGGACTATGGGGTAGGGTTGCAAGATGAAAGCCTTTTCTTACACAGAAAAACATCCAGGCACGGCTAAAATTTGCAAAACAAATACATCAAGTCTCCCAAAAGCATGTGGGAAAATATGTTATGGTCTGATGAGACCAAGTTTGAACTTTTTGGCCATAATTCCAAAAGGTACGTTTGGCGCAAAAGCACTTCACATCACCAAAAGAATACCATCCCCACGGTGAAGCATGGTGGTGGCAGTATCATGCTTTGGGGTTGCTTTTCTTCAGAGGTAGCTGGGGCTTTAGTCAAGGTGGAGGGAATTATGAACAGTTCCAAATACCAGTCACTTTTGGCCCAAAACATTCAGGTGTCTGCTAGAAAGATGAAGATGAAGAGGAATTTCACATTTCAACAAAACGATGACCCCGAGCATACATCCAAATCAACAAAAGAATGGCTACACCAGAAGAAAATTAAAGTTTTGGAATGGCCCAGCCAGAGCCCATACCTAAATCCAATAGAATATGTGTGGGGTGACCTGAAAAGGACTGTGCACAAGAGAAGCCCTCGCAATCTGACAGATTCAAAGTGCTTTTCCAAGGAAGAGTGGGCAAATAGTGCCAAGTCAAGATGTGCCATGCTGATAGACTCCTACCCAAGAAGACTGAATGTTGTAATTAAATCAAAAGGTACTTCAACAAAGTATTAGTTTAAGGGTGTCCACACACAACAAAGTATTAGTTTAAGGGTGTGCACACTTATGCAACCAGCATATTGTACTTTTTTATTTTTTATATTTTTCCCCAAGCAGATTTGTTTGTTTTTCAATTGAATTTCACAGGTTATAGGTCACATTAAAGGTGGAAAAAGTTTTGAAATGATTTATTGTGGTCTCATTTTTTTATATCACAACAATCTGGCATTTTAACAGAGGTGTGTAAACTTTTTATATCCACTGTATATGCAGTTATTTATCCACATTCATGTCCCTACATATATGTGCACACACGCACACATGCCCCCCCCCCCCCACAGACACACACACACACACACACACAAACACACACTCTGACATATCTCTACCACATAGGAATGAATGAGTGGATGCTGTATTTTGATGGTATGTACAAAGTTTTACTTGTCCAAGCAAATCAGGTGGCAAAAACACTTCTGAGGGAGAGCATATGGATGATTGGCATCAACCACTTATCTAGAATACTCTACCAGCATGCAACATTATTATTTCCTTCTAGTAAATTATGTGCTATTGCTTATGGATCCTGGCAGCGGCGGAACTCTTTGCTTTGTGCTTCTCTTTCACCCAGCTTTGCCCACCCCCACTTGAAGGCTCGTAATGCTAGGAGACCACTCTGTTTAGTTTGTGAACCTGAACCTAAAACTAGTCAACTTTCTGTAGTACTGAAAAAGGACATAAGGAACTCTTCACTTGTTCTTCTCTTTCACCCTGCTCTGCCCACCCCCACCTGAAGGCTCATAACACTAGGAGACCACTCCGTTTCATTTGTGAACCTAAACCTAAAACCAGTCAACTTTCTGTAGTACTGAAAAAGGACATAAGGAACTCTTCACTTGTTCTTCTCTTTCACCCTGCTCTGCCCACCCCCAACTGAAGGCTCGTAATGCTAGGAGACCACTCTGTTTCATTTGTGAACCTGAACCTAAAACCAGTCAACTTTCTGTAGTACTGAAAAAGGACATAAGGTTGTTAACTAGAAATAGTTCTTTTTAGTCTTTATGTATGTAACATTAGATAGTGTCCTGCTAGGGAATCACCAGCACTGGCAATAGACGTTAAGGCCCCTCTCCTACTTCTTGCAAAGTAGCACTCAAGCAACTACAGACAAGAGATACAGTCTGTGTAGAACAATCGGCTTGTTTTTTTAGCACTCCTATGCCTTGGTGCTCCACGCCCACTCAGTCCTGAACAGAACTCACAGATTGGCTCTGTGACTGAGGCCTGGCTAAGACCCGCTCCGCTCCTCTACCCTACCCCCATTCCCACCCACTCCCAGTACAGCCAAATATATTTCTAACCCCATATCACCTGACCATCCCCAACACCAATTAGCTACAGATTCCCACCTACCCAAATCACACCCTTACCCTCCTACCAAATAAAGACTAACTATTACAAACTTCCCCTTCCCTATACTTAGCACCCATAACTGCCATTAGTCTAACACCACTTCAACGCTACAATGCAAACATCACTATCACTTCTCTTGCTAACTCTAGCCACTTTAGCTCACCTTACATCAACACAAACCAATTTACCTCTTCACAATACCTCTTACCATACAATACATAGTATAACATACCCCACAACTCACATACATTTCCCTATCTGCCCCTCACTATTTAGAGATACTTATATACTACACACATACAGGCTATTCCTACCAAATACGTACACCAAACCATTACAAAATAATTCCTGGATAGAAGTAGCTCACACCATTAAACTATGCAGCATAAGGCTACTCATTTCAGGTGACATACATCCTAACCTAGGACCATATACTAGCCTACCCTCCAACAAGCACAAATCTGACCTACTAATCATTCACATAAATATTTGTAGCATCTCTAACAAACTTGCCAGTCTATATGCATTTATATCCCAACACTCCCCAGACATACTTGCCATAACTGAAACCTGGCTGAAACCTAGTATACTAAATGAGGAAATCCTTCCTCCAGGGTACAATATCTTAAGACTAGACAGAACAGGAAGGAAAACAGGTGGAGTGGCAATTTTATTTAAGAATACACTCAACATTTAACTTCTATAACTGTCACTGCCAAAATTCCAAAATGCAGAAACCTTAGCCTCCATACTAACTATAAACAACACAAAGAGAATTAACATTCTCTGCAGTTATATTCCTCCTGGAAACAACCCCCCATTACTTGAGGAAACCCTCCAGTGGAGCTCAAACAACCTTCCACAAGAGACAATTATACTAGGTGATCTAAATATAAACTGGTCAACCTGTAACTCCAACAACCCCACCAATCACATTAACCTTTTTGGATTTACCCAACTTATCCAGGAACCCACCAGAACAGATAAAAAATCCCCATAAACAGTCTATACTTGACTGGATACTAGTAAACTACCTCAAACCCAACTACACATCTGGCTGCCTTCCAGATGTCCTCAGTGACCATCACCCCATCTTTCTCCTAAGGAAACATGCCACTATTCCAAAACCCGTAACATACAGACAAGTTAGAAATGAACGCAACTTAAATCCCCAGGAACTATCAATGTCCTCAATACTATTGCACCCATCAGGAAAATTAGGGCAAAAACAAATTATGCTCCATGGCTTACCAGGGATACTAGAGCCTTACTAAAATCTCAAGACAAAGCCTGGAAACAATGGAAAAAGACAATTCCCAACAAAATAGGCAAAAATATCAACTACTCAGGAATCAAGCCAAAAAACAGATAAAACTGGACAAGCAGAACTATTTCCTAGGACTACAAAATAAACACTCAAAACACCCCCAAAAATTTTGGCAAGCCATCAACTCCCTCTTAAAACCTGGTAAAACAACCACCCCCTCTCCTACCCCCCTAATAACAACACTGACATAGCATCCCAATTTAATCATCACTTTATAGACTCCATCCAATCACTATCTAAAAAACTATCCTCTAACTCCTCAATCACCCCATCAAGAAACCCAATAAACAACATACCCTCCTTTACTCTCTCACCCATTCCCACTTCCACCATTAAAAACTCCTCCTAAAACATAAACCTACAGCAGCTGATAATATACCTGCACACATCCTAAAAATAACCGCTGAATCCTTATCCTACCCCATTTCTATCCTTATTAACCAGTCTATCCAGAAATCCTATGTTCCCCAGCTCTGGAAGGATTCACATATTATTCCCCTCCACAAAGGTGGCAACTCCTATGACTTCTTCAACTATCGCCCCATTGCTATTCTGTCTCCCCTTTCTAAACTTCTTGAAAAATGTATTCATACACAAATCATGCAATTCCTTGGGTTCCTATTACGAGAGCGAAGATTCCTTTAGGCGAATACGAAGATGTCTGCCCATATTGCGCAAAGTATGTAAACCGCGAAAGTTCAAAACTGCAAAGTTCGAAATGTCGATTTGTTTTGGTTGGCCCATCTGCGGTATAGCTCCGTAAGGTAAGTGTGCGATAAATAGGAATTTAGTGTTAAGATTTGGGTAAAGGTAAGTGCATAGATAGGTAATGTATGTAAGAGTTAGTGTAGTGTTAGAAGTAGGTGTTTTTTTAAATGTATGCATGTGTTTTATTTATTTTGTTTGGGTGTATGTCTGTAGGGGAAGTGTGCGGTAGTTACGAACCTTAGGGTTAGGGAGGGGTTAAGGATAGTGCATAGTTAGTTGTGTATGTGGGGTTTAGTATAGTGTTGGAGGTAGGGTTTTTTTAAATGTATGTATGTGTTTTATTTATTTTGTTTGGGTGTATGTGTGTAGGGGAAGTGTGCGGTAGTTACAGACCTTTGGGTTAGTGAGGGGTTAAAGATAGTGCATAGTTAGGTAGGTAGTATGTAGCGGGTGGTGGGGTTGGCCAAATATTACAGGTCGATATTTTCTTTTCGGGATTTTCGCGGTTCGTAGTAAAGGGGTCGACATTTAGGTATTCGCACTTAGGGATTTTTGCTTTCATAATATAGACCCCAGTTCCTTACTACTAATATCCTTCTCTCTCCCCCACACAACATGGTTTCTGTCCCCAACATAGTACAACCACCGCCCTCCTCTCTTTTACACACCAGGTCAACCAGTACAGAAATTAAAACAACTTTGTTTCCACCATATTTCTAGACCTATCAAAAGTATTCGATATGGTCTCACACCAAATACTCAAACTCTCTAGCTGCCCTATCCTTTGCTCCTGCCACTATAGACTGGGTCACAAACTAGCTATCCAACAGACTGTCAATTCTATGGCAAGAAGTTCTAGCTCCCCAACTTCCAACAACCATAGGTGTTCCACAGGGCTCAGTCCTGGGCCTACTTCTTTTCTCCTTCTTCACAAACAACCTTGCTACTGCTACCCAGCAGGCTTCACTCATACAGTATGCAGATGACTCAGCACTTATTTGTGCATCCCCATGCCTTACCACCTTAAAAAAACTTATCCAAGAATCCTTTATCTCTACTGAAAAATGAATGACAAATATCCAGTTTATTCTCAACTCAAACAAGACCAAGCTACTTCCGTTCTCTCCTAATAAATCCAAACCCACCTCCCTCTCTTTCACCATCAACTCTATCAACGGCACTGTCATATCTCCAATTAGTCATACTAAACTCCTTGGGGTAGAAATAGATAATAACCATTACTTTGATGTCCACATAGCCCAATCTATAAAAAAGGTACACAAAAAAATGGGAACTCTCTATAGACATACAAAATGCCTTACAGACAAGGCATGAATCACCCTCGCCCAAACTCACCTTCTATCCACTCTGATGTATGCTGCACCTATCCTAACTCAAACCAGAAAAACAGATCTTACCAAACTTGAGGCATGCTATAATAACATTGCTAGGTTTGTTAACAACTCTCCCTACAGAACCCATCATTGTCAGGCTCTAAGAGAATTACAATGGCTAGAACTTCCGCAACTGCTTAGCTATCAACAACTTCTCACAGCCTTCAACATCCTCTCCTACCCTGAAAAAACTCCAGCCCTATATAACCTACTGTATCACTATTCTACCTCTCGCCCTTTTCGGTCTCCTAACAAGTCTCTCCTAACTATTACTAGAGCAGATAATACAGCAGGAAAGGCTCTATTTTCCCACACCATAGCAAAAGCCTGGAATAACCTCCCTACTTCTATTACTTCTGTCTCCTCTATCCAGACTTTTAAACACCTACTCAAACTCCATCTTACTAAAAACTGGATATGTCCATGTATCACATAATTTACCACCAGATTCCACCTCTATCCTTTACCTAATTCTTAGGATTGCATCATCTTGAATATCTGTAGCCTGTTAATTTGATAAACAAATAACACTAGAGAATTTGTAAATATACTTGTCAGTACTACTGTATTTTAATGTTTTCACTGATTTATACTTTCTGTGCTAAGGGCCCTGCAGCAGGAACACCTCAGTGAATATATGGTCTAAGAATCAGAAAGGCTTACCATGATAGAAAAAGTCTTCTGAGATAAGGCTTCCGTTCTATATCTCAATAGGCCTTAATCCTTTCTGAATCCCAGGGCAAGTGTCCCACACATTCATATATTGCTACTATCAATTCTCTTTCTATTTGAATGTATATTTTTTATTTCTGTGTTTTTTCTTAGCCTACAGACCAATGGTCTACTCTCATTGAAACATACAATTTAACTTACTTATCCATAGTATTTTAATGTCACAGCACCAATTACTAAATTCGTGAGTATTTTGAAACTCTTTTCCTGTTCATAGCTACCTTAGAATTCTACATCTTGCTCTAGCAGCTTTCTCAGGAATAATTATCTTAGACATGGTAGGTACAAACTTTGCAAAATAATACATCATTCCTAGAAACCTGTCTCTTGACTGTTTGTTTTCTCACGTTAGATTTGATCCAATGCTCAAAGGGTTACTATATAGAGAGTTGACCCCTGAGGGAGGGCTAGAGGGTGAGGTAATACAGCAGTTGGTAGTGCCCAGAGCCTACCATCTGGCACTTCTAGCCATAACCCATGATGATCCTTTTGCATGTCACATGAGTATAGCATACCAAGAGACATATTATGCAGAACTTCTACTGGCCTGGGATTGCAAGGGATGTAACAGGGTACTGTAGGACCTGTGAACATTGCCAAAAGATAGGCAAGGTAGGAGACAAGGTCAAGCCTCCTTTGATGCCTTTGCCTGTGATTGAGGAGCCATTTCACAGGATAGCTATGGATATTGTGGGGCTTCTGAGTACCCCAAGTTCCACAGGGAAGAAATATATCCTGATGGTAGTAGATTATGCTACAAGACACTTTGAGGCAGTGGCTCTGTCCTCTATCAAGGCAGAGAAGGTAGCAAATGCTTTGTTAGAGATTTTCAGAAGGGTAGATTTTCCAAGAGAAATACTGACTGACAGAGGTGCAGTTTCATGTCAAACCTGCTTGATTGTTTGTGGAAGTGCTGTGGGGTGAAGCACCTAATAACCACCCACAAACTAGTGGTCTTATGGAGAGGTTAAACTTTACACTAAAGACCATGCTATGTGCATTTGCAGATCAGTTTAAGAGAGTGTTGGACAAATATTTGCCCCATCTGCTATTTGCGTACAGAGAGGTACCCCAGGAATCCACAGGTTTTTCACCCTTTGAGCTGTTGTATGGGTATAGGGTGAGGTGGGCTTTAGATTTGATTTTCAATGAGTGGGAGGGTGAGTGTGAATCCAACAAGGAGTCTGTTGTGGCATATGTCCTAAACTTCAGGACAAGGCTTAGGGAGCTCATGGGTTTGGCCCAGGAGAACCTGGCAGGAGCCCAACAACAGAAAAAGGCTTGGTATGATAGGAATGCTCAAACTCGAGAGTATGCTGTGGGACAGCAGGTTATTGTGCTCACACCTGTCAGACAAAATAAGCTGCAGGCCTCTTGGAAGGGATCCTTCGAAGTGGTAAGGAAGGTCAGTGATGTTAATTACATGGTAAACCTGCTAGGCAGAAGGCAGCGGCACAAATTGTACCATGTTAACATGATGAGGCCTTCCCATGATAGGGAAGCTGTTGTGCTAACTATTTGCAGTGGGTGATCGAAGGAGTCTGAAGGGGATCTCGTGACTTATCTCCTCAGTGAGGCTCAGATGGACACCTCAGTGGAAGGGGTTGCAATGTCCCAGTAGCTATCCTCTATCCATGTTCGAAAAATCTGAGCAGTGTTGCAGGAGTTTGGGGGCATGTTCATTGGAAAATCTGGGTGAACCCAACTAGTGCAGCACCATGTAGATCCAGAACCTCAAAGGCCTAACAACCAGTCCCCTTACAGGGTGGCTAAATTAGTCAGACAGGATCTAAGGGAGGAGATACAGGAAATGTTGGAACTGAAGTAATCCAGGAGTCCAGCAGTCCCTGGGCCTCCCCAGTGATGGTGGTACCAAAGTAAGATGGCAGCACCCAGTTCTGTGTGGACTGCAGAAAACTTAATCATCATACGGAGTCAGCTACTTACCCTATGCCTAGGACAGATGAAGCCTTAGAGCAGCTGGGTGGGGATAAGTATCTGACCATCATTGATCTGACCAAGGGCCACTGGCAGGGGCCTTTCACTCCCACTGCCAGAGGGATGTCAACCTTTTTGAATCCTTTTCGATTATATCAGTTCACAAAGATGATCTTTGGGATGAAAAATGCCCTAGCAACCTTACAAAGGCTGGTACATTATATCCAAGCAGGAGATTATGCCCTTGTTTATCTGGATAATATTGCTATCTAAAGCCATTCCTGGCCAGAACATCTTCAGTAAGCCAGGGAGGTCCTGGGTAGACTGCAAAGGGTAGGGTTGACCATTACGGTCAGTAAGTGTCAGGTAGGAATGGCAGAGGTCTCCTACTTGGAAAATAGAATGAGGAGTGTTAAGATCATTCCAGAGCTTGCCAAAGTGGAAGCAATTCAGGTGTGGCCTTCTTCTGTTACCAAAGGGAGGTAAGGGCATTCTTGGGGACAACACGGTACTATAGACAGTTTGTTTCCAATTATACTACAATAGTTGCCCCCATCACTAACCTGACATGGAAAAATAGGCCAGATAGGGTACTGTGGACCCCAGCCTGTGAGCAGGCATTCCAAAAGCTTAAAAGTGCTTCACAGGACCCCTTGTGATAGCCAGTCCAAATTACAGGAAAGAGTTTGTTGTGCAGGGGGATGCTTCAAACCATGGGATGGGGGCTGCACTGAGCAATGTTTCTTCAGAGGGAGAAGAGCACCAAGTTGTATATCTCAGTCATAGACTCCAATCCAGGTTGGAATGTTATGCAGCTGTAGAAAAAGAATATCTAGCCATAGTATGAGCACTGCAGAAACCTCAGCCCTATCTGTATGGAAGGAAATTTACTGTGGTTACAGACCACAATCCCTTAACATTGTTACATTGAGCCAGAAAGCAAAATGACAAGTTATTAAGATGGTGCCTAGGGTTGCAGACTTATGACATGACAGTGCAACACCATAGTGGGGTCAGCAATGCCAATGCAGATTGGCTCTTGAGACAACATATGGGTTAAGATGTTCCTAGACATGCTCATTTCTCTCAAGCAACAATCTTCAAGGGTCACTTGAAAAACTAGCCTGAGTTTTCAAACAGGAGGAGACATGTGATGTTATGAGTTAGTTCCATTGGTGCCAGAGGGAGCAGGGCAGTACATGTGAACATATGCCAGCATAACTAGTTATAGTTTTATAAATAATTTTATGTTATTTGACTATCACACTGATTTGTACAGATGTTTGTGTTAAAAATATATTTGTAAAGTTACTTGTGTAAAAAATGCATCAACAGTAGGTCCTGCTGGACAGAAAGAATGTATGCACGCATATTAGGTTGTATTGTTGTAACTGATCAAATGTGTATGTTTATCAGAGAACCCTGGAAGGGTGGAAAGTTTGAAATTGTGTTATAGTTTTCAGATGCTGCCACAGATCTTAGCAAAGCTCTTTGTGTGTATTGTACCAGAGTCAGGTAACCAGAAGTGATGTCATCCTCCAACCAGCATTTGCTTTCTTTGGAACTCTTGCAACAGAACTTTGGAACCTGACAGGAAAGATTTCTGGCAGGATATATATCTCACACATCCACACAGACAGAGAGAGACATCATCTGGCTTTTGCTGTGGTAAGACTCTCAGCACACATCAGCTTGCCTTACTTTGGTTAGTAGTCAGGGAACAGTTATTCTTCAGTTAGTCATGGACATTTAGTGAGAATAGTTTAGTATTGTTTTCTGCATCTGTGAGAAAGCATCCAACTGTAATATGTTTTTATATCTCTGTGGTTGAAACTCTGTTGTTTATTGTGTGCGGTATTCTCTTGTTTTCTGTTTTATTATTTATCATTAAATATTTTAATACCTTTCATTGTGGCTGGTCCTTTAGAGAATACCTTTAACATCTTGAGAGTACTTATGCTTGTTTTAGTGACAATGTGGCCGCTCCTGAAAGCCTTGAGTTTTGGTCACACCCTACCATTTGTATTAGTATTAATTTTACAGAGTATAATTGAGTACCATTTATAAGAGCCTTAGGGTAGCTGACTGGTGGCAGTGTAATTACCTCAGAGTCTGGGCAGAAAGGGGCACAGCTAGTAAATATGTGTCAGCTTTTCCTAGATGTGTATGTGTGTGAAACTGAAATATCCAAATGTGTGTGTCAGCTGCTGGGAACAGGAACAAA
Source organism: Protopterus annectens (assembly GCF_019279795.1). Classification (NCBI taxonomy): domain Eukaryota; kingdom Metazoa; phylum Chordata; order Ceratodontiformes; family Protopteridae; genus Protopterus; species Protopterus annectens. The sequence goes on along the minus strand of NC_056725.1, from coordinate 1,129,325,334 downwards.
GAGCTCCAAAGTGGTCATTGTGTTGTTTTGTGTAGGTCTGGTGAGAGAAAGAGAGTTCAGCCCCAGGCCTGGAGCATGCTCCCTGTGTGCTGTTAGGGGAAATGATGCTTTGTGCAGTGAGCTGCATCTGAAAATACTGTGTGAATCCATCTTTGCTCTAAGTGACTATCCCTGACCAGAGTCAGTGGTGAGGACTGAGTCTCCTTGATTGTTGGCCCAGAGCAGGGACCCGTCACAACATGGAAATATATATATATATATATATATATATATATATATATATATATATATATATATATATTTTTTTTTTTTTTTTTTTACAAACTTGTTATTCTTTTAGACAGTAAGTGGCCTCAGATGGCAAACTGTTTCAGGGTTCACAATAATACCTGAAATTTTCTTTAAGTACAGCCAGAATATTTTGTTGTTCTCCTTCTCAGGCTTCTCAGTCAGTCTACTTGTAGTAATAAATAAATTAATTTCTTGATCCAAAATTTCCAGTGTTCATCTAATTTTGAGATTAAAATATTAACCTTGTATTATATTAACAACTCAATTTGTTTAAATAAAACATGTGCACATATTGTCATGATTTTAACAGTCAGGAAAGCCATAATATGCAATACATTTTGACATTAGAAAAAATACATGTTCAGTACTTCTGCACTTATTAACTAGTACTCACTGCCAACAACTTAATGCATACATACTCAGACTGCAGAACAGCATTTTAACTGTGTATAATATGTCTCCATAATGCTATCTGTTAGGACAGTAAGTCTGCTCTGTTCACACATATCCACATTACCACTTTAAGTGCATCAAAGCTTTCTAAGCAAGAATCTCATTCTCTTGAATCTCCTGCTTTTTCATAAAACAAATTTATGACCTAGATATTATTTATTTTATACCTACTTGGACCATAACATGTATGTCAGAAAGATTTCATGCTAAAACAGAAAAATGCATTATACACCATAACACTGTTACTTTCTTTCTTTGATTTTAAGTAATATTCCTACACATCTCTATTTAATGTGATTTTATTTTCTAAAAGAAGTGCTGGACTAGATGACTCGACTAATGTTGAGGGTTTTTCTTTTCTCTCCTGGATGAATCCTCATTCTAATGTATTATTCAGGTAGGATTTTCATATTTATATCAGGCAACAAACCAGGCAAACACATAAATACAAACACACAGGCATACACAGAAACACACACACATATGAATATTAACATTACACACACACACACACACACACACACACACACACACACACACACACACATACACACACACATGCACACACAGCTAACATACACCCAAACACACACACACACACACACACACACACACACACACACACACACACAGGCACACATACTCATACCAGCATTACACCCACAAACACACACATACTCACACCAGCATTACACCCACAAACACACACACACACACACACACACACACACACACTCATACCAGCATTATGCACACATACACACACACACACACGCACACACACATACAAACACACACATGCACACACACTGCAATGCATCTGCTTCAGAGGTATATATGTCACAGTTTTACCTGAGTTGTGTACTGATATTTTTCATGCAGGTACTCTTAAAGTGTCTCTTGTAGCTACTAGAAAAGATATGGCATAATTCCTTCACCCTTTCTAGATACAAGTGAGTTTTAAAACACTTTGTATAACAATAATGAATTAACTTCTATTGAAGAATTCCTGTTAAACTGAAAGCTTGAGTAACTCCAAAACTTATACTGGTCCAATGTAAGGTATCTCATCTCCTCCGTGTTCTAGTATTTTTGTTTGTGGTCCAGTATGGCATTTCTTCTTTTTTCTCTAAGACTAGTATAGTAACATCCAGCACATATAGCTTCAGCATGAATAAGAAAGCAATCTGTTCTTATATATCTGTTAGAATAAATATAATGGTCTAGACAAAGTGATTAAGAACAATCAGCCACTTGTACTACTCCATAGGCTCAATAATAACAATGTTTAAACTACAACAACACATGTATGTGAAAAAGACAATGCTGTGCAGCCACACTGTCTGCTTACAGTTGGCTCCACACTGTAATATGGCTACAGTACTTGGTAGGTTCAGGGTCTGTCTATGTAGTGGACTACCTGTTAAATGTTCGTTCAGCCAATGTGGCTTCATCAACAGACTTGCAGGTTTCCTCAGCTGTGGCCTCCATTCTAATGCATGTTACAAGGCAATGCATATGCATAAAAAACAGAGAAAATCACAGGAAAAGGGCAACCCTACAGTGAGACAAAAGGAAAAAAAGTTACTGTTCCTCATTAAGTTTTCTTTCTTCATTTCTTTGTTACTGAGATCACTGCTACTTTTAATGAGTAACAAGTGGGACATAAAAAAATGTCTTCTTGATATCTCATGCCATAATGCAAAACATGTTCTTTAGAACATATTTCATTGACTAGAGCATATTTCACTGAATGAACTATAATCTCTATGAACATACCAAAGCTGTTTTAATTTTACCAAACAATCACGTTTATACACATATCTTGCCTTAGATATGATGATACTCTGGTCTTTGATTTTATTTTATTTTATTTTTTTTTCTTATTTTGGTGGAATGTTGTCCAGTGGCTCCCCTACATTTACCCAGTTAGCCCATTTGTTTCATGGGTTGGTAGTTTGGCATCCCTGGGTGAGGCGAGAACCCTAAGGCCCATACATTCTTACACATATCCATATTGGCCCTTCCATTTTTCAGCAATGTGTCAGGTGATAAAGAGGTAGATAGGTTGCTGGTTCTGTGGCATCCCTAGTGTTGTGCCCCTCTCACTCTTTGCAGTTCTCAGAGCTCTGTTGTATGTTGTCTTAACACAGAGAGTGTGCCGTCTAATGCTGAATCTACCAACTTCACGCATGCATACCATGGTAGTACTTTACCATAGGCTCTTGGTGCACAAATACAACTCCTAGCTTCTGTTATATGTTACCTAAGTGAGAAGCCAGAGCAACATCTCCCCCAAGGACGGACAAGCCTGCAGCAGCCATTACTTTGTTTCCTCCCCTTAATACTCCCTCCATCAGGCAACCAAGCTGCTAATCAAAGAAGGATTGCCTGGGCCATATACAGCCATTTTTTTTAACGTCTTACTGTTTTTGCCACTGGACACTAAACATTTCACAAAATTTTCTACAAACAGCAGACAATACCTCTGATATCTTAACATACTTGCACATTAGCAATGCATTGCTCATCAGAATAAAGTATTTTAATTTTAAGCAGTTAGTTATCAAAACTGTATTTATACATATATATATATATATATATATATATATATATATATATATATATATATGTATGTATATAGTTTGCTATCAAAATTCTGGATGGTATTAATTTGAAATGGGATAGTGAAGAGGCTATTTTCCAGTTGACAGAAGGTTGAACCAAAAATGGTCGACTCCACAATGACGAATGCTAGTGTGCATTTCCTGTTGTGAGTTCGACATTCTGCTTGGAGATCGCAGTACAGTGGGGATCAGGAAATGTACCTATTACTTCACTCTAGTCTAATGTGATCTCAGAGTTTATATATATAATTAGCAGGGGGTGTGGGGGTGCAGAGGGGCTTGCCCCTCCTGCAATACATTAGTTGGAAATGGCTTGTAGGCAGGGTTTGCTATATAAAGTCGAGTACATCAAATGACAATGTGTCGGCATTACCGATTTTGTTCCTTTGCCTGAATGATGTTTTTTTCATTGTTAGTTTTTGAAAATATGATCATTTGACAGAATGCTTTTCACAGATATATATATATATATATATATATATATATATATAGAGAGAGAGAGAGAGAAAGAGATAAATATATGCATATATCAAACATAATTGAACCTATGGAGTAAGGACTGACTCTGAAGAATTAAAAAATAAAAAGCTTTAAATTCTTCATATCACTGAAAGATGAAATGCAGTATGATCTACATCTCTTCTGTGTTCAATGTTATTGAAGTAAACTCACAAAAGACTTGTATTTTTGGAACAATGCTCCTTCGTAACTGTTAAATTAAAGTATTCATTTAAATATAGTTTTTTCTAGACTTGAGTAAAAATTAAACAGTGTATGAGAAAACAAAGAGTATTGTTGGTTTTATAGCTATTATATACTGAAATTAGCAAAACAGTCATTTCATATTATATATCACTACCAAAAGGGAAACTCTGTAAATGTTAAAGTGTTCTGTGTTTTATTACTTGTAAATTGTGCACTTCAAAAGGGCACACTTGTAACCTATTGCTTGTTACTTGGGAGATGGTGTAATGCTTCAGGTTTCAACATCAAGCTAAAGGTCAGTCTGTTTGTTCTCACTTTGCAAACCTTCATCTGTCAAGGGGCTTCATTAAATCAAAGTTTATGCTCATGTGCACCCCAAGTCAGTCCTAATATGGAACAGTGGAATGTTTGTCATCCTCTGTCAAAAGTGACCCAATGTATCATAATTATTGTGTACCTGAAAGCATTTAAGGGACTGTTAGAACAAATATACTTTTAACAGTAGTATATTATTAACCAGCTTTTGATTGAAAGAAGTGTTGCCTTCTCCATCTGCCAAAATGTTTCAGAAATTTTGCAAGCCGGCTCCTTAAAACGATGTTTAATAGCCCACTGGGGGATGGAAACAAAACATATGGCTGCATTCTATGTTTTGATCTTATTCTATTTGAAGCTGGCTGTTGATTTCGTGAAATGTACTTCAGTATGTGACAATGAGATTTAAATTTATATTTGTAAGGAAAAAAAGATCATTGCTAAAAATATATCTGAATGTCTGAAACACGTACAAGCAGCAAAGGAAATAAAATGCAGCTTTGCACTAGAAAGAATAATAAATCCCAGCATCCTTACTAAATAACAAGTTTGATTATATAATTGGTAAAAGGAATTGCTTATTAAGGTTTAAAGGTAACTTTACTCCTATTAGAGCTTTACTTCAACATCTTAGTGAGATTTCTATACTCAGGAAATGAATACTAGTTTTATGTTTCTTAATAAATGAAAATTATGGCTTCTGGTAGATATTCTGTTCTAACCCAGTATCAACACAATCTTGAAGTGTTGGTCATTCACTATTTTTAGTGTGGCTTTTGCATTTTTATTGATTTTTTCATGAAATTTGATAACATTATTTTTCATCTTTGGCAGTTTGAAAGGTAACTTTTATTTTCAGAAACAGAAACTTATATACTCTTAATTGAGTAATGTGTAGATATTTAAAGGAAAAAAGATGTTGACTGAGTTAATATTTATCCCTGTTTAGTTATTTCTGTGGTCAGTGGAGATGTATTTTATTCCAATCTTCTTGACAATACATATTGGGTTTCAGCTTTAAAGTCTATTACAAACATTTAACATCAGCTCCAGAACATTATTTCATCTTTCCACTGTATTTGTGTGACAATTCTCTCATGTTTTTTCTGTTTTCAATTATATCATGTTTTTCCATGAGCTTTTTTATTTTAAACAGTGCTCCTGAAACAACATTCATCTGTCCAATGTTGTTAGTGTTTTTGGATGCTTTTTATGCATTCTGAATTATGAGGTAGTTAAATGAGGCTTGAAAAACAATCAAGAGTGTACAGTAAAACAGATCCAGTGCTCCAAAACCATTCAGAATGGATGTCTTGGCATGCAGTTTTAATCAGTAACAATGCATTTCAGCATTCATTGTTATTCTAGTTGAATCACACTAAAACATTCAAAGTGCTGGGAACTGCAGTATCATCTTTCACATTTCTGACTCCGAGCTTATACATTAATGCCACTGCTAACAGGAAAAGCTGAAAAGTGGTTTTCAGCATTCATAATGCAAATGTGCCCTTCAGAGCAGACGCTTACAAAGCAGACTCAAAACACTTCTTTTTCTGATGGACAGTTATATTTACCTTTAAATCCTGTAGCCTGATAGCTGTGAATTTAAACGTTTTACCTATCCAGCAGTTCTAGTGATACCTTTTTCAACAAGGAACTTCACCACATGTTCCTAAGCACTGTGTGTTACAAGAAGTGCTTTTACAAGTTTCACCCTTCTGATGACACTTCTAAGAATATTTTCTGCTGGACTGTAATCACTGCTTGCAAAAAAAGTTTAACTTAGAACTTTTGATTCTTAACGGCATTCCACAAGAAGCAAAGTAAGAGGAATTTAGGATACAAGGCTAGAGCAGGATACCATTTCACCTTGCACAGCTTAAGGCAGGTGAAGGATAAATTGGCAGGAAGAGATATCTAGATATCTGTGGTTCTACATCGACAGGACACTGCAGAGAAGGAAGAAGGGACAGGTGGGAGAAGGGAGAAATGGAGAGGTGGATATGATATGCATGATGTACAATAGGGTTCTATTTGGTGGAATTTTGGGAAATGGAGGATATACTTGAAACTGGAGAGCTTGCAGAGGCAGGTATGGAAACCATGGTACATAATGTTAAAGTTGAGAAGATTATCATGGTATAAAATACGGAGGCAGGTCAGTGCAAGAGCATCAGATGTGATAAGAAGGAGGGAGGACAAGGAAAGATGAATATGATTACAAGGCTGGAGGTCAAGAAAGGATAGAAGTAAAGCAAAAAAAAAAAAAGACATGGACAAGAGGCAGTGGGGAAGAAGTGGAGGTATTGAACAAAAAGTGAAAATTCAGAGAAAAGCAAAACAAACACCAGAGAAAGGAGGAGAAGTAAAAGCATGAATGAGAATGCAGGAAGATGAAAAAAACGTGTGTGTGGAAGTGAAAGAAAAGGTATACAGATACCATGTTGTGAATGTGGGATTAAAGATGTGTTGGAATAGCTAAGGCCAGGAGGAATGTGGAGGACTTGAAGAATAAGAGTATTACTGCAGAGATGGGATACCAGGCAGAAAAAGGGGGCATAGTCAGAGAAAAGGGTAAGTGTGAAAATTATCTTTGGAAGTATAGTGTAAGAAAGTAAATCTGGAGAAGGCAAATGGAGTTTTTTTAGTGAAGTGTTCTGTTACTTGTAATATTGAATTGGATAGTATGGGAGAGAGTTGTCCATGTGGTACTAGTGACCTATCAGAAGTGACTATTAAGGAAGAAACATAAAAAAAAAACAAAGAGCTAGCCACAAGCAGGTGGGAACTAAGCAAAATAGTAGGCTTTTCAGAAGAATTACTTGGGCCAACTGTTAGAAGTGTAGAGGAAGAAATTATTAGAAAATATAACGTCTAAGTGGAAATGAGCTCAGAGGCACATCATTGGCAGAGAACTTCAGAAGAAGGTAAATTACTCAGTGGGGTAAAACCTATTTTTAAATCTCTGGGGCACTGCAGTATTTAAAGATGAATTAAATGGTACAGTCCCAGAAGGCAGGGGCAATGGCATAGGATTTATGGAGTCAATGGAAAATTATAAGAACATTTTTGATATGATGATTCCTACTTATAAGATAGTCAGGATTGGCAGAAGTGTGAGATCTGGGGGAATGCAGTACATGTTCAGAAAAGACTTGAAGATGGTGTAACTTGACAATGGGGAGGTGGGAGGAAACAGTGGTAGGAGGAGCAGTGCGATAATGTCACTTTTTGAATAGGAAAGAAGAGGACAGTGTTTGTGGGAGATGTAAACTTGTTGTAGAAAGACTGCAGAATCCAAGCAATAATAGTGTGCAAAGATGGAGAAATTGCTGAGGTGAGAGACACAAAGGTCATGGTGAAAAAAAACAGAAAAACAAAACAATAGATTTGTTACTGTCTAGACAAATGGTAAATTGTGACCATGGTACTGTTATAGTTTATAATGTGGGCAGAAACTAAAAAAAAAAAATTAAAAAAGGACAAAGGTTTAAAAATCATAGTGAGTGAACTATTATGTGACAATAGGAACAATAAGGATATTTTGTGACGACTGAAAAAGAGCAGAGTTATGTATAACCTGTAGGGGAAATTAAGGGATAATCTGGACAGAAATTGTAGAAAGCTACGTAGGCCATGCAGGCCAAGTGAAGAAGACGCCAGTCTGGCTAAGCATTTAGTAATGGCTGGCATCTAGCATCAGTCAAAGAGGATATAAAGAACTGATGAGAAAAGATGATGGTTTTAAGGCTGTTTACAATAAATCAAGGAAAAGGACCAAAAGACTAGCAAGACAGCAAAGCTGAAATGGAAAAGGAACTAACAGGGGACATACCAAGAGTAAAAGGCTTCCTTTAGCTTTTAGAGAAAAGAAAAGGGAAGCAGGGAAATTGGAGAACTAACAAATAAGGGAACAAGATAGAAGTGAAGAGAGAAGATGAGAATACTGAATGACTTCACTGCATTTAGATGTGAAACAGAAACAGGAGCAGAGAATAAAAGGGTCACAGAGAAGGAGAACGATAACAGAGTTATGTGAGAAAAAGATCTGAGAATACTATGGGACAACAAGGCATAAGACAAAATGGTGTCCTCACCCAAACGCTCTTTTTATTTTAATCTCTTTATTAATCCTCAGATGAAGGTTGTTACTGGATGTTATAGCAATCATTTCCCACAACTTCCACCTACAGTCCAGTATCTTTCACTTGACTTTCCTATGCTAGTGTAAATGCACATTTATGAATACTATAGTAGAACATTGGTCAAAGGAGCCGGTGAGTACGCTTAATAATTGTGCTTTTCCCTCCAAGCCCTTTGCCTAGTTTCTGTGTGGTATATTCCTAAGAAAACCAGTAGTTGAGGTCATACAAATGCTTGTGTGCTGTCAGCATCCATCCAAAGAAAGTTCAGGATCAAAGTAACACAGTTTCCTGGGCTTCACCAGTTAGCATTATCATGTTACCTCAACCAGCTTCCCCTTGTGGGATGAGAGTGCATGCTACCATGTTTTACACACTGCCTCATCCTGCTATTTCTCCAGTGCTGAAGGATATCAATTAAATGTTGATCAGCGGTGGTATGATCAGGAAAAAAATCAGAATGCCAAAGTCCAGCTAACCCCTTACTTAGTCTGCCCATCTGTGAAAGATTCACTGAGCATATATATTATTCCTGAAGATCACATCACTGACATATTTAAATATAAGCCTATTTAAGGAAAAGCTAATAACCAGACCTGCTGTATAACTAATATAGATACAAAAATCAGCCCAAAAACAAACACATAAATAAATGATACACAATAAAACAATAGTAGGCAATACAGCACTTATCATTAAAGCATTAACAGTTCAAAACAATTAAATGGTCCAAACACACATTCCTAAATGAAGCTAAAATAAATACCTTGTGAAATCACACCAACTTTGGGATAGCTCCATGCAATACAAAGCAAGGTGGTAAATTCCAAAATAATGAAGTTTTGAACAGAAATTATTCCTAGAAGAAATTTCAAGCTGCAAATGTAGACTTCATTAGCAATCTGTTGCCTAACAGATTTACAGGACAAAGTGGTTGACTGGGCATAAACTCTTTCAATTTTCAACAATATCTTCAGATTCAGTTTTACTCATGTGATTATGTTCTAAGAATAGTCACAATAAAGCAATTAAAATTACTAATCTAAACAAAAATAAACGGGAAATGAAACCAAAAACAAATCAAAACAAAACAAAAAATGGTTTTCTAGTTAAATTGTTGGAAAAGGTTAAATCCAAAAGTCAAGTCTTCATGCATCAGATAAAACCAGTCAGAGTAAAATTTAAAATCTATCATGGTAGTAATGTACAAAGATGCAGACCCGCAGTCCTTTTTTTGGCAAATTGCAGCACTCATATAGTCTTTAACTCTTTAACGTAGGGGGGAGACCGACAACACACACAACTAGTATGTAAAAACAAATACTTATCTTGAATAAGGCATAATTAGCAGACAATGCATTGCTCACAGCACATATGAGACAGTCAAATATGACTTGCTCAAGTCAAGAGATGAGCAGCAATGTTTTGCATTGCCTGCATGCACCTGCAGTCATAAGAATCAAGCTCAAGGAAGAAGTCACCACAGTAGTCAAACTACAAACACACCACAGACTCAGGTGGTACAAATATTTTACATCAAATATCACTTGGATTCTGAGTAACAGGGGGTAATGCTGACTTATAAACCCTAGACACAAACTTCAAATGATTTCCACCATACATTATATGGAGGAGAATGAGGGCCTGTGGAGTATGATGGGATAAAGGGTGATATATTCTACCTTAAAAGGACTCAGTTTAGTAAGCTACTCATTAACCAGATAAGAATGGCATACACTCTTGCTTTTGAAAATGCAGAATAATGGATATGATCTTGGGGTAAGCAGAAGTGTAGTCTCATATAGCAGTGATACCACATGCCTTTCCCTATAATTATATATAGTCTCATATAGCAGTGATACCACATGCCTTTCCCTATAATGATATGTAGTCTCATATAGCAGTGATACCACATGCCTTTCCCTATAGTGATATATAGTCTCATACGAGATGCACAGCAGTGATACCACATGCCTTTCCCTATAATGATATATAGTCTCATACCAGATGCACAGCAGTGATACCACAAGCCTTTTCCTATAATGATATATAGTCTAATACCAGATGCACAGCAGTGATACCACATGCCTTTCCCTATAATGTTATATAGTCTCATACCAGATGCACAGCAGTGATACCACATGCCTTTCCCTATAATGATATATAGTCTCATAACAGATGCACAGCAGTGATACCACATGCCTTTCCCTATAATGATATATAGTCTCATACCAGATGCACAGCAGTGATACCACATGCCTTTCCCTATAATGATATATAGTCTCATACCAGATGCACAGCAGTGATATCACATGCCTTTCCCTATAATGATATATAGTCTCATACCAGATGCACAGCAGTGATACCACAAGCCTTTTCCTATAATGATATATAGTCTCATACCAGATGCACAGCAGTGATACCACATGCCTTTCCATATAATGATATATAGTCTCATATAGCAGTGATACCACATGTCTTTCCCTATAATGATATATAGTCTCATATAGCAGTGATACCACATGCCTTTCCCTATAATGATATATAGTCTCATATAGCAGTGATACCACATGCTTTTCCCTATAATGATATATAGTCTCATATAGCAGTGATACCACATGCCTTTCCCTATAATGTTATATAGTCTCATACCAGATGCACAGCAGTGATACCACATGCCTTTCCCTGTAATGATATATAGTCTCATATAGCAGTGATACCACATGCTTTTCCTTATAATGATATATGGTCTCATACCAGATGCACAGCAGTGATACCACAAGCCTTTCCCTATAATGATATATAGTCTCATACCAGATGCACAGCAGTGATACCATATGCCTTTCCCTATAATGATATATAGCCTCATACCAGATGCACAGCAGTGATACCACAAGCTTTTTCCTATAATGATATATAGTCTCATACCAGATGCACAGCAGTGATACCACATACCTTTCCCTATAATGATATATAGTCTCATACCAGATGCACAGCAGTGATACCACATGCCTTTCCCTATAACGATATATAGTCTCATACCAGATGCACAGCAGTGATACCACAAGCCTTTCCCTATAATGATATATAGTCTCATACCAGATGCACAGCAGTGATACCACAAGCCTTTCCCTATAATGTTATATAGTCTCATACCAGATGCACAGCAGTGATACCACAGTTACATAGTCTCATACCAGATGCACAGCAGTGATACCACATGCCTTTCCCTATAATGATATATAGTCTCATATAGCAGTGATACCACATGCCTTTCCCTATAATGATCTATAGTCTCATATAGCAGTGATACCACAAGCCTTTCCCTATAATGATATATAGTCTCATACCAGATGCACAGCAGTGATACCACATGCCTTTCCCTATAATGATATATAGTCTCATACCAGATGCACAGCAGTGATACCACATGCCTTTCCCTATAATGATATATAGTCTCATATAGCAGTGATACCACAAGCCTTTCCCTATAATGATATATAGTCTCATACCAGATGCACAGCAGTGATACCACATGCCTTTCCCTATAATGATATATATTCTCATACCAGATGCACAGCAGTGATACCACATGCCTTTCCCTATAATGATATATAGTCTCATACCAGATGCACAGCAGTGATACCACATGCCTTTCCCTATAATGATATATAGTCTCATACCAGATGCACAGCAGTGATACCACATGCCTTTCCCTATAATGATATATAGTCTCATACCAGATGCACAGCAGTGATACCACAAGCCTTTCCCTATAATGATATATAGTCTCATACCAGATGCACAGCAGTGATGCCACAAGCTTTTCCTATAATGATATATAGTCTCATACCAGATGCACAGCAGTGATACCACATGCCTTTCCCTATAATGTTATATAATCTCATACCAGATGCACAGCAGTGATACCACATGCCTTTCCCTATAATGTTATATAGTCTCATACCAGATGCACAGCAGTGATACCACAAGCCTTTCCCTATAATGATATATAGTCTCATACCAGATGCACAGCAGTGATGCCACAAGCTTTTCCTATAATGATATATAGTCTCATACCAGATGCACAGCAGTGATACCACATGCCTTTCCCTATAATGTTATATAATCTCATACCAGATGCACAGCAGTGATACCACATGCCTTTCCCTATAATGTTATATAGTCTCATACCAGATGCACAGCAGTGATATCACAAGCCTTTTCCTATAATGATATCAGAATAGTTACCATAAGCATCAAAGGACTCACAACAGAATCCTAAGGCACCTGACACTTCAATGGATAACTATAACTGTTATCTCCAAGCATGACATGATGTGTGCATCACTAGGTGAAAGAAGCAAATTATTTGTTAACTATAGCAATCAGTGCACAAATGTTTTTAGATGAACCAATGGCCTGTGGTATTAAATTTTGCCAAGAAATCAAAGATGAATTAATATTGAATAACATTGATCTGCCATAACATGAAGATCATTATCTACTCTTAATAGAGCAGTCTGAGCACAGGCTAATTTGGGTCAGTGAGTCCATCAGTAGATACATATAATTCAAGTTAAACTGATACCACTTTTTCGATAGTCTGGCTGGTTAGAGATGGATCAGTAGTTTTCAGTGCTAACAATGACAAAAGATGGCTTCTTCAATACTGAGTTAATTAAAGCAAATACCAGTCCTGTCAGCCAATGCAAAGCACACAAAATCAAGCACATAAGGTAAGATAAGACAGTAGACTACAGATGCAGGACCAATAAAAAATGTCCACAGCCCTGTATGAACAAGTGGCTATAAAAAAGACAACCAGAAAAAAGTAACTTCCTTAGACTTTCCAAGATACTAACACTCTCAGTTTACCCTTTTCTGCTTTTTATCAAGCAATTAGTCTACTCTTTTAAATTTGTAGTGATTTTTGCTCTGTTGCCAGATAGCAGTCTTTCAAAGTAAGAAATGTTTTCTCCACAGTGATTTTTTTTAAATCATTGAACATTTTGGATAAGTAAAGTTCCGTTACATCTTGATATCTGCTTTCTGTTTATTTAGGATGACCAAAGGGCTTATGGAAGTTAAAATGACTAAATGCCAATCTTCTGTTTTTATTAACACTAGAAAAATGTTTCTTTCCTAAGCCTAGTGACCTAAAATGAACAAAGGAGTTATATGACAAGAGTTCATTCTGCCAAGGGAAAAAAAAACTTTGGAAAATCAAACTCAAAACAGAGGTCCCAGAATTAATACATGATCTAAAATATGTTCTAATTCAAGCCAAGGCACACCCCAGGATTCAGCAAGCTCTGCACGGCATGCAGCAATAGTGCAGGAGCTGCTGGAGGCAATATGGCTGCCGAGAGATCCAGGAACAAGCTCCCGGGACGTGCACGAGCGGTCCTGCACTATTCCTGCACGGACACAACTCCTGTATGCAAATTACCCCATTTGCAGGTGAAAACCATGCAAATGAGGTGAATTTGTGATCCAGGAAGCTGGCAGCTGGCTGTGCAGGACTAGTGTAGTCTGCAGAATTGTAATCGGTTAGTAACCGAGTACATTTCTGCAAATTACAAAATGGAGCCATGATATCTCCAAATAAAGGGTGTATATAATGTGGAAAGCATGCCAATAGCCAAATATATGGCCATTGGCATGGAAAACCATTGCAAAAATAAAAAATAAAAAAAATTTTTCAGTCGATTTCGGCTGTTTAAGTGTAGGGCAGCGGCGTGCAAATGGGATCGGGCCAAAAATAAAAAAAAATTGAAATAAGCATTCTATCCAAAATCACAATTTTTCCATTATACTCAATAGCAGGCAAAAGACAACATGGCCAGTGAATAGCGGTTGCTAAGGGGGAAGGCTCAGTGTCAGACTTGTAACTAAGCATTAGCAGGCAATCCTATGCAAATGAGGGGGATGATACTGAATCCCAGATCCCACCTCATGGCTAGCCTGCACCCAACCGTGTAGGTGCAAGAAAACCATGGTGCAAGCCTAAGAGCTAGCTGACATCATAGAGGGGTGTGTCAGGCATACTGTAAGCTTATTGGAGCCCTGTGTCTTGGGTTTGCCCTTAGCTTAGCAGAGCTAAGCAAGGGGGTGTGTCTGAAGCTGCCAAGCACATTTTACATTGTCTAAGTGGGTGTGTGCGCCATGTACTGTGTTTTAAAGGAAAAAAAAAAAAGTAAACCAGGAAATAGCAGCTCTGTGCACATTTGAGCACTGTGTTTGCACGGCGTGTCCCTGGGCTTAAACAGGAAGGCAATGGGAAGGGAAAATCGCTGTAGGAAGATAATCAAGGAGACCTGGCATAGCTGGCAGGTGAAATGTATCAGAATAAGACAATTACACAGGCAGAAGCCCAGCCCAACCCAGCACACCACTATAAACTATGCAAAAACCTTTCCCTCTGTTTTTTCCCACAAACTCTACACCACCGGTGTACCCAAACGGGGAAATTTTACTAAACAAAAGCAACAAAATGATAGGGGCTGCAGCAGCTTTCATAAATCAATATGTGGAAGAGGCTGAGGATAGTGAGGATGAGAATGCTGATGACCAACCCACAGTGAGGAGAAGGAGAAGACTGTGCAGACCCAGGGTAACCTACCAGCGGCTATATGAGCTGGAGATAGTGGAGTGCTATAGGGTGGACAGGGACCTCCTACAGCAAATTGTTAAGCTGTGCCAGCCACACACCTCACACACAGAACCAACAGAGGGGCACCCATTCCAGTGGATACCAAGGTATATGTAGGCCTAAGAATACTAGCCACAGGTACCTTCCAAAGGCCAACTGGGGATATCATGGGGATCTCACATGCATGAGCATCCATGGTACTCCACCAGTTCCTGGATGCCATGTCAGCACATGCTGGTGAGCACATATATTTCCACAACAGCTGTGAGAAGTTGACCAGCAATATGCGTCTCTTCCACCAAATAGCAGAATACCCTGAGGTAGTGGGTGCTTTAGACTGCACGCACATATGCATCAAAGCACCACCTGGTGAGCGGGATGGGGTCTACATCAATGGCAAGGTTTTCACCTCCATCAACTGCCAGGCCATGTTTGATGCCCAGGGCATTATAATGGATGTGTGTGCTGGCTCCCTGGAAGCTATCACAGCTACCACATCTGGCATTTGACACAGTTGTACTAGAGATTTGCCAATGGGGACATCCCTTACAGCCACCTAGTGGGGGATGCTGGTTACGCACTGGAGCCGTGGCTGATGACACCCATCAGAAATGCACACACACCTGAATAAGAACTCCATAATGAGGCACATGCACAGACCAGAATCATAATAGAGAATGTGTTTGGGATGCTCAAGTCATGGTTCCAGTGCCTGGACACATCCGGTGGAGCCTTGCAGTACTCACCAGCTACATGTACCCAAATTGCCATCGTATGTGCCATGCTGCACAATATGATCCT
This sequence comes from Protopterus annectens, assembly GCF_019279795.1. NCBI lineage: Eukaryota > Metazoa > Chordata > Ceratodontiformes > Protopteridae > Protopterus > Protopterus annectens. Next base: position 1,129,309,345 of record NC_056725.1, on the reverse strand, counting down.
GTGGAAACAGCTGCAGCAGGAACCGCACAGGGCAGGTCCACACATCCCCCTACCATTGCCAAGGCCTGCATAGGCACAGAGTGACTCAGAAGAGGAACAACCTGAGCCTGCCCCAGTAGGCAGAAGGAGGCATGCCTAGTATGCCCAGGCCGTGGCAAAGAGGCAACGCATAGCACATACACTGACATGGTAGGAACCCAGGGAATGACACCTCTCTCTAACTTGCACATACAGTAAAAGGGATGCCAAACATGACACTACCTGTGCTTAACCATGTATAGGGAGTGTACTATGTGCATCTGACATAGTCAGCCCTCCAGCACCATCCTCAATACTGGCACAGCCACAAGGTAAGTCACTCTCCCTATCAATTGCCGAATGGAGTAGTATGTTTTGTTACTTGTATCTATGATACAGATGTGAGCATGCAAGGGAATCGGGTGGCTGAATGGGATGCCAGCATATAGTAGACACACTTTATAAAACAAAAGCAGTTTATTGTGAGCGCTTTCGGATGGGCTAATACCCAACCTTCATCAGACAAAAATTGCATGGTAAAGCTTCTTACTTATATAAATTAACCTTGACAGGTTTACCTCATTAGAGATTAACAATTAATAGGTTTAATTCTACACATTTTCAAATTTAAAGCACCAATGGGTTTGAAAAACATATATACAGCCACTCGGTCAACATCATTAAAAACAGCTTAAACACCAAACAATCCTACACTATAGTTAAAAATGCCTACAGCATATTATAAAAGATCTAAATTATTAAGGAGATTATTATTAAGAATTGGGGTATAATATTAGAAGATCAGGTTTTATGTAAGATGATAGATCTTAAACCCAAGTTTACTTACAGAAGAGGCCCCAATCTTAAAAATCTGGTAGAGAAGAGTAGGAAAAATGTTAAAGTGGTTGGTATGAGTAAATGTGGAATGTGTCCACAATGTAGATATATCCTGCCAAGAGACAAAGTTAAAATTAATGGAAAGGAATATCACCTAAAAGATAAATACAATTGTGAAACTCAAGCGGTGGTCTATGCGGCTATGTGCGAGAGGTGTCCCTCCTTCTACATAGGTAAAACTGAAAGAAAATTAAGAAAAAGAATTTATGAGCACCACTATGCCCTAGGTAGGGGGGGCACCACTAATAGGTTCATAGGTTCATAGGTTCATACTAGGCTATCTGCCCAAGGGCATTTATAAGCCTAGCCAGAGTTTTGTGGCTTTCGCCACCCCTTTAGTTTGGAGGATACTATGCCCATTATTTTGCTGTGCCTCTGTCAAGCAGTGACACTGAGATAATCCCTGGGGTATATCTGCGATCTCCCATCCATTGGTCAAGATTTCTCTTGAACAAAGCCAGCGAGGTGCTCTGCCTCACATGTACCGGGATTTTGTTCCACAGCATAGGGAGTCTCTGGGTGATGAATCTGTCCGTCCAGCACGTCCTATTAATAACCGTGTCAAGGTTTAAGTCTCCCGCCCTTGTAGTTCTGAGGGATCTAGATTTTTTGAGGTAAAGCATGTTCATCAATTCTAGGTTGGACATGGCCTTGTATGTCAGGCACAGGTCACCTCTGAGCAGACAGTAAGTGACTGAGTAGAGCTGAAGTTCCTTCAGTCGGGCAGCATAGGACATATTTTTGAGACCCTTTATCCTTTTGGTGAGGAACTTTTGGGGCCTTTCCAGTTGCTGCAGGTGTCGTGTCAGACACATTCCGAATGGGGCATTGTACTCAATCATTGGCCTGATGAGTGATGAGTACAGGGGGACGATGACTTCCCTTGATCTAGATGCGAATCCCTTCATGATCAGGTGGGCAATGTAGAAGGTCTTCCTAACTACTTTGGCAATGTGAGTATCAAATGAAAGGTTACTGTCAACCTGGGTACCCAGATCCCTGATAACCTCTTCTGTGCTTAGTGGGTTGCCGCCTATATGGTAGCTAGGGGTAACCTTGTTTTGCCCGAAGGGTATGACTATGCATTTTTTGGCATTTAACTTTAGGCCATGGTTCTGGCACCAGTTTTCCATTTCTATAAGACCCTTCTGAAGGATATCTGTGTCAGATGTGTTCTCAACTATGGCGCCCAGTTTGCAGTCATCTGCAAATTTTGTCAGCCATAATCCCCCTGTGTTTGCTTGTACTTCTGAAAAGTAGATGCCGAACAGGAGAGGGCCCAGGACTGAGCCCTGTGGGACACCACTTGTGACAGGCTTTGAGTCTGACATGGCGCCAGCAACTCTGACCCTGTGGGTTCTGTCACTTAGCCAATTTGCAACCCATCTTGTGACGTATGGGTTTACATTTAAGCTGATGAGTTTTTCAATGATACCTGAGTGGGGTATTGTGTCGAAAGCCTTTGCCAGGTCGAGGTAAGCTGTGTGGACTGCCTTTCCTTCATCAATGGCCTTGGTGACTGTTTCGAAAAAGCCCACCAGGTTTAAAAGGCACGATCTGCCCTTGACAAAGCCAAACTGGGTCGGATCCAAAGTCTGCAAGTCTCCTATGTCTTTATTTATGAGTTCCATTATGATCCTCTCCATAGCTTTGCAGATCAAGCTTGTCAAGCTGATGGGACGGTAATTTCCCGGGTCGGTGGAGGCACCTCCTTTGTGAAGTGGGACCACAGTTGCCGTACGCCACTCCTTAGGCACGTATCCTGAGGTGAGGCTAAGATTAAACAGCTGCCCTAACTGCGGGTTTAATTCCTCATTGAGTTCGTGGAGCACACATCCGGGGACACCATCTGGTCCCATGGATGCTGTGTTTTTTCCCTTGGAGAGAGCAGTTCTCACCTGAGCGCTTGAGATGTTTGGGGGGCTATAATTCTCTGGTATAGATATCTCACCTTTTGGGAGAGTTTGCACTGAACCTGTCAGCCAGTATGTTGGCAATGTCTGTAGGTTCAGTAATTTTTACATCATTTTGAACTAATTCTGAGCATATTTGGGAGTTTCCTCCCAGGTTTCTAACATAGCTAAAGAAGGCCTTATGATTGTCCTTTGAGTCCTTGGCGACTTTTCTCTCAAAATTTGCCTTGGCTGATTTTATGAGAGATCTTAATTTTTTACTTATAATGATCAAGGGTGTGTTCCCTTTTAAGGATTTTGCTCTATCTTGTAGTAGCTTCCTCCTTTTGTTGTAGAGCTTGTTTATGGCTGGGGTCCACCAAACTGGACGCTTGCCTTTGGTACAAAGGGTCTTTGTTTTGTTTGGGATTGCCTGATCCATGCAGTCCTGTAGGTGCTGGTAGAAGGCATTTGTAAGTGATTCAGCGGCTTGAGTAATGGTTTCCGCAGTCTTGGGGGCCATAAAAGAGACTACTCTAGCCTTTAGAAGTGTGAAGTCGGCTTTTGAGAAGTTCTTCACTATGGTCTTTTTTATCTCAGGTGGGGGCGGGATGTGGACTTCCAGTGAGATTAGTTTATGGTCTTATCTCACCAGTGAAGGGTATACTTCTGGTGTTGAACATTGTGACCCCATGTTCGTGATGATGAGATCTACTATGTTATCTCCTCTTGTGGGAATGGTGACCAGTTGTTCCATGGCATTTGAGTTTATGACCTCTAGGAACCTTTGGGCTAGATTGTTGGGGCTAGAGTAGTGATCCCAGTCTATATTCAGGTAGTTGAAATCACCTAGTATGATGGTGTTTGGAGATACATTTATCCCCTCCAGTGTTTTCAGGAAAGCTATGTGAGGTTCCTGAGATTGAGAGGGTGGCCTGTAACATGCTACAAATTGCAGAGCAGTCTTGCCTATGGTTAGTTGCACCTGGATGGTCTCCGATGCATCGTGCATTGCCACCAACCTTGAGGTGTGGGTGTTCTTGATGAATATAGACACCCCCCCTCCTTTCTTGGTGTTGTCCGGATTTTGGGGCCGGAACGCATGATAAGAGGTAAAGCCTGATAGTGCCGGGGTGCTCTCGGGAGCCTTGAACCAGGTTTCAGTCACAGCACAGACATCAATGTTCTCCATACTGAGAAAGGCCTCGAGTGCGTGCATCTTGAGGTTGAGACTTCTGGCATTGAGCAGCATTACCCTTAGTTTTTTTCCTTTTTTGTGTTCTAGGGTGGTAGGTTTAGAATTTGAGCCTTGCCTAAAAAAGGCACTATGGGGGTGGCAAGAGCCTTTGCCAATATCCGGAAGCCCAGGGGTGACAGGTGCAAGCCGTCCCTTGTGAAGCAGCGTGGCTTGTCCAGCATGTCATCCCAGGCAGACAGATATTGGATCCCCTTTGAATGACACCAGAGTTTAAGCCAATTATTAAAGCTGATCATCTTGTCTCTGTATTGTGGCATCATTCTTGGTGAAGGTAGGATACTGCTCAAGGTCAGGGTCATACCTGCCTGGGCTACATAATCAGAGAGCTCCTCTATGTCTCTTTTCATGTAGTCCAAGGAGGTACGTCTCAGGTCATTCCCACCAGCGTGGACAATGACAGAGTCGTACTTGTACCTGCTGTTGAGAGACCTGAGTGCTTGCGTTATGTGGCGGATTCTAGCGCCCGACAGGCAACTTACTGTGTCCTTTTCCTTGTTCAATCTGGTGAGTGGGATGTCAGTGTGTCTGACTATGGAGTCACCAATGACGAGTGTGTCTGGCATTGTGTTTGGCCTTAAGGGCTGTGACTGTTTGGCACACTGACTATGTGGTCTATGTGTTGCATGTGTTGTGTCCTGAGGTGGCAGTTGTTTGGGTGTCTGCTTTGGTGGCCTCTGCTGTTTTGGTAGATTTTTGATCAGAGCCTCTGAATATGTCTTTGTGTATTTATGTGCATGATTTGAAGTTGTGATAGTACTATGTGAGACTGGGTTTGTGGTGTGTGTGGTTACCTTCTCCTCCTGTCTGGTCTTACCAGTCCTATGTTGAGAGAGCTCAGCCTCCAGTTTGGCTATATAGTTGCATCTCTCGCATGTATTTGTGTTTTGTGGGAGAAGGAGAGGGTTGTCCGTGTACATGAGACAATTGTAACATTGCCTCAATATTCCCAGATTCACCAGCTGAGCAGGAGAGGACACTAGCAACTGATCCCTCGACATGCTAGAAGTAATAGACAAGGACTTTAAAAGACTCCGGGGGATGTGGGTGATCGAATGGGGTTTTTGGCTGGTGGGGTACTATGTATAATAAAAGTGCTATATCAAGTAAAAAAGTACTTTAGGAGTAAGTGCTAGGCTTTACAGATAGAGAATATTCTACTTAGGAATCAAGTAGAGCTGAACTTTTTAGAAATAAAATACGCTGGTTAGATCAGCAGTACAGTTCAGGGAAGGCTGTTTTAAGGGAAAATTTGAAGAGTGGACTTTAGGTAGCCCGAATAGTTTAACCTTGATTAACCGCCGCTGCTCTTGTGTGCTCCTGTAGCAACTCCGCGCTAAAGCGTGCTTTATAGCAGGGGGCTATAATGCACTGGCCAAACACACTTTAGAATTTCCAGATCATACGTTCACTTTTGTAATTCTTCAGCAAGTCCAAAATGATGTGAGGGGAGGCCCATGGCAGTTATATTTAGAGGAACAAGAAGTCTTATGGCAAATTAGAACATCAGCCTATGTTCCTCCAGGTTTGAATGAATATGCCTCTATAAAATGTATACTTAAACTAAAAGCATTGCGTAGATAATAACATATATATAAATAGTATGCACATAAAAAAGTAGTGAGTAAATCTGGAAAACGTTAGACATAGAGTCCAATATGTATGCACATATGTTTTCTATTTTAGTTAGGCATTTTGGGTTTAAGGTAATGTTCAATTAATTGAATATTGGTTCCTTATCCATGCCCTTGCATGTCAGGGATAGATAGGCTGTATTATATTGTTTATTCTATAATGTTTTACAATGTGTATTATGTCTATAATGTTGACATGCAACATTTTTCTTGTATTTTTTGTTTGTTGTACTATTAGACCGATGCTAATTATCATAATTTTAAAGGTTAACTATATGCAAGCTATATATATATATATATATATATATATATATATATATATATATATATATATATATATATATATTTATATATATTTTACAATTTTAATATATATATTTTTTAACTTTAATATACACATATTCTGTAACTTTAGTAAATCGTAACATTCTGGGGATATAATTCAAGAATATGAGATCGGAGAAGAAGTGGTTAGATCTTTTATAATAATGCTGTAGGCATTTTTAACTATAGTGTAGGACTGTTGACTGGTGTTTAAGTTGTTTTTAATGATGTTGACTGAGTGGCTGTATATATGTTTTTCAAACCCATTAGCGCTTTAAATTTGAAAATGTGTAGAATTAAACCTATTAATTTTTAATCGCTAAGAAGGTAAACCTGTCAAGGTTAATTTATATAAGTAAGAAGCTTTACTATGCAATTTTTGTCCGATGAAGATTGGATATTAGCCCATCCGAAAGTGCTCACAATAAACTGCTTTTGTTTTATGAAGTAGTTCATGCTTCACTGCAGTTTGTCGTTTTTTACTTTTGTTGTTTTTTTCAGCATATAGTAGACACCTATAGTGGCAGCATGAGATTTGTAACAAATACTGGTGTCACCATAATAGCCAGTACTAGACAAGGTGACAAAACTCACTGCAGGAAATGTGGTGGGCGACATGTGTGTCCATAAGACACACACATGCCAGTCAGGGAGGCTCACATACCCAACAACAGTCTCAGCCAGCAGGCAGGCATAGACAAACACAAACAAAGGTTGTGCTAAGGCCTCTGATTGATAGCTATGGAGAACATCCCCCATCCAGACCTAACCAGACAGACTACAACAGGTCAGGCAATGGAATGTTAGTTCTGAAGGTAAGAAGTCTGAAACTGAAATGTAGGTCAATCAAACCTAAGATCTGTAGTACACTAATATGCCTCAAGTCAGCATGATAGGTCAGCATACAGAATAAAATGGAGTACCTGAAATGCCAGTACAGTCGTAGCAAATGTGTACAAGTGTCAGGTGTGCCCTCCAATCTTATGTAGAAATGTAATAACATGTATGTGTAGGTATAATAACAGTTGAGCACAAATTACCTGAGCCAGACAAAGTAGCAGGATAGATTGTAGCATGTGTACAATATGCAGGACTGTGTGTGTTAGGTTGGTGTGTGTTGTATATTGTGTGAGAGTGGCCAGTATGTAGGCATGATGAAGTTTGTCCTGGTGGCCATTGGCCAGTACTGCCGATGACAGGGCCAAGTTCTCACAACTGCAGTGCCAAAAACAATGCATACCAGCAAAACAAATTCCAGCAATAAGCCATAGTAAATGTTTGGAAGTAATATCTGTCACCATCTGAAAGATGGACATGGCATGAATGTGGGCCTAGACATACAAACAGTACACAGGGACAAGTACCCCAGACAGACAGTGGATAATATGTTACTGTCAAGTAGACACACCTTTGGAATTGTACATACAGGTAAGCAGCACATTAGTTGGGTTTGTATTAGGGAATACCAATGTCGTCTGGCCAAGCACTGGCAGACCACAAAGGTCACAGGTATGAAGTATTGAGAAACAGCTGATGTCCCTGCACAAGCCAGCATAAGTGGAATGCCCCATGCATATCTGTGAGTCAGATGCAAGTAGTGTCCATAGCACACATGCACCCATCTCACCCCACCATCACCCACAAGTACCTCTCTGGTCTTATCCCTGCTGTTGGGAATGAGTACAATATGACCCTCACCTCTGTATGGCAATATCCAAAGAATACAGCATGCAGAACAGGTGTCCCATGCAGGTGTGTCCCTAGCTGTAAGCAGCACCCTGCCAGCATCCACACCACTGGATCAATAATGACAGAAAGTATTGGCATTAATGCCTTGCACACCTATCCTGTCACCCCAGGGGAATATACCATCTTGCAGTCTGGGACTGTAGGATTGACACAATGCAACTGCCTGCTACAGCTGGCCTGCATCACTATCAAATGGCCTACAGTCCTCTGCCAATTGCTGCCAGTGTATGTTATGTCATGGACTCCCAAATAACAACATAACACAGTCTACAGGACCCAAATGCAAGGCCATGTGGACAAATCCCAGTAACATGTCCACTACTGCATGAACTGGGGACCAACACCGAATTACTGCTGGGATGAGGTGATAACTATAGGGAACTTATCAGATAATGTTTGCATAATGTTTGGAAGAGGATAGAATAATAGAGGGGGGGTAGGAGCATGGGCGGCATGGAGTGTATGAAGTCTGAAACTCAGCCGTGTGCACATACTATCCCTGCCTGCAAACACAGGAATGGGTGGCTACAAACCTGCTCTTAAACCACAATGTGAAGGGGTAATGTCCAGAATTATGACCCCTGCCTCTGGGTAATCTGTGTGAATATGTACAGCTGTGGGGTATGGCCATACTGTCACGTCAATGGATGTACAAGCATGGGATCCTCAGCCACCACTGTACCAAGGTGCTGAACCATTTATACAGACCCAGCAGCAAGTGTCTGCAGCTTCCCCTCCAGAATGGCATGATTGTGCAAGAATATGTAGGCTGCAGACCACAATACCAGACACAACTGCATTCACCCTGTGTTCCCCAGGACATTACTGCAAGCAAATATGTATACCTGACAGTACTTGATGACATAAAACATCACAGTGTAAAACAGTACATATGTCTGAATAGCTCTGCTAACACCAAAACCATGTAGCAGAAGCAGCATAGACACAATTACCTACAGTAACCCACTATCCTTTGCCCATTTTGACCCCATATTGTCAACTGATCTACAGATATCCCACAGAAACAGATTGCTAGCTCTAGGTGTAGAACACAAAAGACTGCACTGGAGTACAACTTACCTGGAATGGATTCACACATTCAATACAGAAGGTCATACTGGGCATGCTCCCACTCGTAGAGAAACGAAGCATGTGTCTGATAACAAAATACTGAAAGGACATACTGGGCATGCTCACACACTTAGGAGGCCCATACCTGGCAGCAACAGTGGACTATACATATCTGACAGTCACAGATGTTTGTGCACACACTCCTCAGAACACACCAGTCATGCTTTGCACACACATTGGATAGGAATACACATGACAACACACTATAATAGGCCAAAATTACACATACATAGATGTGTGGAAGAGAGTGGCAGACAGTGAAAAAGAGCCTCACATCATGAGGCCTGTCCCACCCAGCACACATCCAAATGACTAAAACCACATGATGTGCAAATGTCAATCACTGTAGACCTTTGCCTCTGGTACCCCTCAGGACTATAGTGTTTGTGGTGCTTGTGCTAACTGTGTAACATGACTGTACAAGTCAGTAGTCATCTAGCAGTTGTATACACATACATGTGGAATATAAACCTGTGTGTGCCTGAATGTTGTGCGTCTGCTTCCAGTTGAATGGGTATGTGCCATGCACACACACTGCACTCCCTATTGCCATACTATGTCAAGCCTGCTGATGTCTTCACCTTGAAATACACCTTTGGGGAAGGATCAGCCCTATAAGCTCTGTGGTGCATGCTATAACTGTGTAATTCTATAATGTGATGTACTTTTAGGAAGGAGTTCTAATCCCAGACATGGCAACTGCGTTTATGTAGGGATCAATGCTTTTGAGGCCATTCACACTCACTACAATTTCAAATGCCCTACTTTGGCAGGGCTGTTGATGTCATTCACTTTGAAATACACCTTTGGGGAAGGAGTAGCCCAATAATCTCCATGGTGTGTCTTATAACTGCTTAATACTGTAGTGTGTGTGTGTGTGTGTGTGTGTGTGTGTGTGTGTGTGTGTGTGTGTGTGTGTGTGTGTGTGTGCGTGTGTGTGCGTGTGTGTGTGTGTGTGTGTGTGTGTATGTAGGGATCAATGTTTTTGTAGCCATTCACAGTCACTAGGCACACCTTAAATGGAGAACATTGATATCTGTGCAGTAATAAAGACCTGATCCAAGGCTCCAGAGAGCACCCCTGCAATACCAGGTACAGCTCTCACCACACCTGTTGGCCACCAAACCAGGACCAAAACAGTAAAGGTGGAGAAGTTTCCATATTCACCAAGGATATTCACACCACCAGGCTACTTGCCCAACAAAATGTATCTGAAATATCCCCGGTGCAACTAACACTAGGCCAGACTGCAATTCAAATTGTATAGCTTGCTACAGATCCCCCACCATACCCCAAGATTCCCACTACATCTTTTGAAACACACTGATAAATATTATGATACAACCAAACACCCTAATACTGGGTGACTTACACTACCCTGCCATTAACTGGGAAAAATACTTGTGTACCAACAAGTGTGCCCAACGGTTCATGGAAGTCATATTTCCCAATGCCCTGGATCAAGTAACCCATAGTCCCACCAGGGAAATATCCTAGACCTGGTCATTACCAACATGGGAAATCAATGCCACACCTATGGTCATCCCATCGGTGGTCAGGTCTGCCCATGAGCTAATCACCCTTAACATCCACATCCCTCCCCCACACCCCAGTAAGGAAACCTCCATAACACACATCTCCAAAGCCAATGTCATGCTACACATGTCAGACGTGACTAGCATCATGACACCCATGCAGATGGGAACTGAAAGAATGACTGCTTAATCCTACATGAAGGCATTGTACGAGCACATCCACTCATGCATGAATCGTGCCATCCAATATAGAACCAAGATGCTCCACACCAGGTAAAGGAACCCAATATGGTGGCCCCCTGCCATAAACATACTGTAGAACAAAAGGAAGAAACTGTTGCAGAAATAGGGGAATTTCCAGGATGCAAAATACTCCCTTACCACCCACAGTAAGAAGGTGAGATCCCTCATAACATCCACCAAAGCTAGTTATGAACATAATATAGCCAAAGATGCCAAAGACAACTGCAAGCTGTTCCATAGCTATATCAGGAATCTAAATGGCAATGCTCAGATCTGCTCTGAGCTACAACAGGATGGTATTAAATATACTGCTCCCAAGGATATTGCTATTATCCTGGCAGATCGATTCAGTGCCAACTGCACCCCCCCAACCCCGAAAGGTTCCATCTCAACACTGAAAGATTGCCAGATTCTGGTAATAATGGCCACATAGGTAAAAATCACACTCTACAGAGCTAAGACAACAGCAGCCATGGGACCAGTCAACATCCTGGGCTGTGTACTACATGAATTACAAAATGAACTGGGACCTCACCTATGTGCCACGTTTAATCATAGCCACACCTCAGGCTTTGCGCCCACTGTGTGGCACACAGCTACAGTTATCCCAATCCACAAGGAAGGATCCACCTTGGATCCTATGAACTACAGCCCCAGCAGTATGATGTGCCTGATCTGCAAGGCCATGGAATGTATTATCGTGGAAATTAAAACAAAGACATTGGCAACCTGCAAATGGCCGATCATGTCACCACAACCTGATTGACAACTGTGAATCCGTCTCCAGAGCTGTGTCTGAGGGTAAGATGGTTCATACAGCCTAGCCAGACCTCACCAAGGCCTTCAACACCTTCCCCCAGTCTGGAATCATTGATAAATGTATCAAGCTGGCCATTAATCCCTATGTCACCCAATGGGCTGCCAACTGCTGTACTGACAGAAACCACACTGTAAATGTAGGTGACAACAACCCCAGCCCCAGACAAGTGACCGTTGGAGTACCTTAGGGTTCAGTCCTGGCACTGCCCTTGTTTGGCATCTACTGTTCTGAAGTACAGTCCAACTGTAAGGGACTCTGGCAAACAAAGGTTGCAGATGACTGCACACTAGGATCCAATATTGAATCCACACATGATGTGGATATTCTGCAGAAAGGCTCTATAAAAAGATATGTTTGGTGCCTGAGCCATGGCCTCAAGATCAATGCCAAGAAATGCATAGTTATCCCCTTTGGGAAGGGACATGTACCTGTGAAGTACCACATAGGTGGCAGTACACTAAACACCTAAAGTGTGATAAGAGACTTAGGGACACAGCTGGACACTGCTCTCACCTCTGATAACCACATTGCCGCAACAGTCAGGAAATCCACCTATGTGGCACACCTCATCACTAAGTGCTTTACATCTAGGAAAAAGGAGGCAATTTTCCCACTGTAGTCATCTCTCAGTAGACCCAGTACAGACAGCGGCCCATTATGTATGTACCTCACAAGACACCTGCAACAACTAGAAAGGCTGCAGACATACCTTACTAAAAGAATCACAGGCCTAAAACCTGATGTCCTATGCTAACCATCTGAAAATCATCCAACTATACTCTGTCACATATCGTGTTCTCAGAGGCGATCTTTGCTTAACATACCATGCCATGTCAAACCCACAGCTGTTGGACATGTTACACTTAAAGAATTCCAAACCTTCACAGCCACATGCTCCAGGGATCCACATCCTTTCATCACAATGAACAATACATGCTGGAGTGATGTGTCCCTGACTTAGAGACTCCCCAGACTCTGGAATAGAATGTCCATACATGTCAAGCAAAGTGCCTCTTTGGCAGTCTTCAAAAGGAACCTGGACAATTGGATGAAAGATAGGGAATTGACCCCGGGGATCATGTCAGTTGCCCTGCTAGACAGGAGTCCAGGGAAGTAAATATTGTGGGAAGACATAGCCAGGGATTTGTCATGGCTAGACATGTATAGGCCCTAGGGCTGATAGCCTAGTACCAACCTATGAACCTATGACCTACACTTTTCATTGCCCAACCTTGGCAAGGTTGCTGTCATTCACTTTGAAATAAACCTTTGGGGAAAGACTAGACTCGTAAGCTCTGTAGCACATGCTATAACTGCATAATGCTGTAGTGTGATGTACTAGTTAGGTAGGAGTTCTAATCCCAGACATGGCAACTGTGAAACGGTGTGTGTGTGTATGTGTGTGGGTGTGTGTGCATGTTTGTCATACGTATCCTGTGTGGAGGTAGCTGTGAGTGTGTAACAATAGGACTCATTGTGGAGTGGGTTTTGCAAATTTCTTATATGATGGGCCTATTATATGTCACAATGTCCACCTTACAAGGATAACAGATGTCAAACAAAGGGTTCCCCAAAGGTGTATTTCAGTGTCTTTCAGCCTGGGGTGACATGCTCGACAAGCCACGTTGCTTCGCAAGAGATGGCTTGCACCTGTCACCCCTTGGCTTTTGAATACTGGCCAAGGCTCTTGCTGCCCCCATAGTGCCTTTTTTAGGCAAGGCTCAAAATTCAAACCCACCTCCGTAAACAGCACAAGTAAAAAAATGAGGGTTATGCTACTCAATGCCAGGAGTTTAAATCTCAAAATGCATGCGCTCAAACCACTCCTAAGTATGGAGAATGTCGACATCTGTGCAGTAACTGAAACCTGGTTCAAGGCTCCAGAAAGCACTCCAGCACTACTGGGCTATAACTCATACCACACATTTCGACCACAGAACTCGGACCAAAACACAAAAGGAGGGGGTGCATCCATATTCATCAAGGATACCCACACCTCCAGGTTAGTGGCGCAGCATGATACCTCTAAGATCATCCATGTGTAGCTAACATTGGGCAAATCTGCAATGCAAATTGTGGCCTACTACAGATCACCCTCCATGACCAAGGACCACCACTCCACCTTTCTGAAGACACTGGAAAACATGAAGGTCCTACCGAACACCCTGATATTGGGAGATTTCAATTACCCTACCATTAACTGGAAAAACTATTTGAGTACAAACTCCTAGGCTCAGCGCTTCCTGGAATTTATCAACTCAAATGCCCTGGATCAGCTGGTAAACTCCTCTACCAGAGGCCACAGCATATTGGACCTGGTCATCACCAACATGGGCGACAGGTGTTCTGTACTGGAGGTCAACCCATCACTGGTTAGATCAGACCATAAACTAATCACTCTGGATGTCCACACCCCAACACCACCCCCAACCAAGAAAACCACAGTGAAAAACTTTTCTAAAGCAAACTTCACCTTACTTAAGGCAGAGGTGGTAAGTTTCACAGTCCCCACGCTAAAGGATAACACTGCCAAAGATGCAGAATCCTTTACAATTGCAATCTATGAACACCTACAAGGATGCATGGATCGTGCCATCCCTAGCAAAACCAAGACTCATTACCCTAAGAAAAGAAAACCAGTCTGGTGGACCCCTGCCATAAACAGGTTATACAACAAAAGGAGGAAACTATTTCACTAAAAAAGCAAATCCAAAGAAGGAAAGACATCCCTGATCAGTATCAGTAAGAAACTAAGGTCCCTCATAAAATCATCCAAGGCTAACTTTGAAAGAAAAATAGCCAAGGATTCAAAAGATAACCACAAAGCCTTCTTTAGCTATGTCAAGAATTTAAGTGGCAACTCACAGATATGCTCTGAGCTAGTGCAAAATAGCACAAAATATACTGAACCTACTGATATTGCCAACATCCTGGCAGATAGATTCAGTGCAAACTTCACCTCCCTCTCACCTTCAATAGGGCCCACAACAATACTGGAAATGTGTAGTGTCCCAGAAATCACAGAAGCACAGGTAAAACAGCCGTTTCAAAAGCCAAAAACACAGCATCAATGGGGCCAGATGGTGTCCCAGGCTGCGCCTTGCATGAACTACAGAATGAACTAACCTCCCACCTAAACACGCTGTTCAACCTCAGCTTCTCCACAGGCTACATGCCCATAGAATGGCAAACAGCAACAATTATTCTGCTCCACAAAGGAGGGGCTACAGCTGACCCTGGTAACTATCACCCCATAAGCCTGACTAGCCTGGTTTGCAAGGCTATGGAGCGCATCATCATGGAACTCATTAACAAAGACATTGGGAACCTCCAAACACTTGACCTGACCCAGTTCAGCTTTCTTCAGTGCAGATCATGCCTATTAAACCTGGCTGACTTCTTCAAGACAGTCACCAAGGCCATAGACAAGGGAAAGTGGTTCACACAGCCTACCTTGATCTCACCAAGCTGTTCAACACGATTCCTCACTCGGGTAATATAGAAAAATTCACCAGCCTGAACATAAACCCCCTACATCACAAGATGGGTTGCCAGCTGGCTTACAGACAGAACTCACACGGTAAGAATAGTGTGCTTCAGGTCTGACTCTAAACCAGTCAAAAGTGGTATCCCCCAAGGCTCAGTTCTGGGACCCCTACTGTTTGGCATATATTTCTCAGAAGTACAGGCAAACACAGGAGGACTATGGCTAACCAAGTTCACCGATGACTGCAAACTGGGAGCCATAATTGACTCTCTGACTGACATGGACATCCTTCAAAAAGGCCTTAATGAGACAGACACCTGGTGTCAAAGTCATGGCCTCAAGCTAAATGCCAAAAAATGCATAGTCGTCCCGTTTGGGAAAAACAAAACATCCACAAATTACCACATAGGTGGCAGCCCCTTTAATACAGAAGAGGTAATAAGAGATCTGGGGACCCAGGTAGATAGTAATTTCTCCTTTGGCAATCATATTGCCAAAGTAGTTAGGAAATCCTTCTATGTGGCCCATCTAATTACTAAGGGGTTTACATCTAGAAATAAAGAGCTATGGTGCCCCTCTACTCGTCACTCATTAGATCCATCATAGAGTACAATACCCTATCTCACAAGACACTTCCAACAGCTGGAAAGACCACAAAAGCACCTCACCAAGAGGATTACTGGCCCCAAACATATGTCCTATGCAGCCCAACTGAAAATACTCCGGCTGTACTCAATGACATATCACTTACTCAGAGGTGATGTCTGCCTGACTTACAAAGCCATGTCCAACTCAGAATTGATGGACATGCTCCACCTAAAGAAATCCAAGTCACTGCGATCCACACGCTCTAGTGAGCTAAACCTTGCCACAACAATAAATAGAACATGCTGGAGGGATAGATTCCTGTCACAGAGACTCCCCATGCTTTGGAACAAAATTCCTAACTACATTAGGCACAGCCCCTCACTAACACTCTTCAAGAGAAGCCTTGACGAGTGGATGGGTAACAGAAAATACACCCCTGGGATCACTTTATTAGCTCTGCTTGACAGAGGCTCAGTTAATTAATCAATGGGGCAGCAAAAGCCAACACACTCTGGCTAGGCTTATACATGCCCTCGGATAGATAGCCTAGTACCTACCTATGAACCTATGAACCTAAACAGCAGAAAAGCTGGGGTAGACAATCCATACCCCTACATGTGACATTATGGCTTTGGGAACAATATAGGCAACCCTTGTATTACCCACACAACACTCTCCACCCATGTCTCATACACAAACACATTCAGCCAGGCAATAATCACTATGTTGGTAGTTCTCTGCATACTGCCCACAGATAGTAACCATGGTATGATTGCAGTGGACTACAGAGGACATGGCACCCTGTCCCATCCCTACAATATGCAAAATATTGTATACAGTGCTCCTTCACTATGCTCTCCACTGGATGCCTGCAACAACTGTAGAGCCAGCAAATGTAACTGACAAAGGACATACCATGCTTTATACACATGCCCTGTATAGACAGATGCCACTGACACCAGGGAATACCTATATCATGCTGTCAATGTAGATACAGGGTCAACCTGGAGTCCACTGCCAGTTCTTACCACATAAGGTCAGGAATGGCACATCTGATGATAAGAATCTGTCTACACAGCATGCCCCAGACACCCCAGGTACACGTCCACGTGTCACAGAACATGCATGTGGGATGTGTGCACATCCCAAACACTGTCCATGTTATGGAATATAGAACACATACATGGCAAGCATTGCACAGAACTGGCCACCCACAATAGTAACCCAGATGACTGGATGGTGAATACAATACCCACCTGTGTGGGCCAATCCAGACACTACACCACTGAGCCACACTGCATACCATTGTCATGTGGCCTGATGCCAAGGTATACCCTTTACCTAGCCTTGTACAGCCTTCTGGCACAGTTAACCATTACATAACTGTGAAGCAATGCACCCATGCGTGTCAGTACTGGCAAACCTGTGTCTGTGTGTGTGTGGAGTATAATGATTTGGATGCCATTCACACTCACTACACCTTCCATCAGCCTAATGAAGTATGCCTTCTGATGTCAGACACCTTGGCATACCCTTTGCCCATATATCATCCTGATAACCCCTGTGGTGCATGTGGTACCTGTGTATTACTGTATTGTGGTAAACTAGCTAGTTAGGAAGTCTAATCATGACACTGCAAACTATGATAATGTGTGTGAGTCCCTGAGAGAGTGTGGCTGTGTCGACCTTGACACCTGCTCTTGTGGACAGGCACATGTACTACACATACCTTATCCCTCCTTTATCACTGTTGCTGATGTCACTCACCATCAAATATACCTTTGGACAGCTCCCCAACATGTAAGCTCTGTGGTGCATGCAATTACTGCATAGATGTGATAACAATACATAGTCGGGCAGAGGTTTGAAACCACCCACATTGGTAAGTGTGTGACACAAATATGCTTAGGCTTTACTCTCCCACCCCCTCCCTGTCTTACTTTGTCTCTGTCTCTCTCATTCCCTCTCTGGTGGATGTGGAGAAGTACACCTGCTTTGCTTAGGCAGCAGCTTGTGTTTTGTAAGTGATGCTCATGATCAGCTGATTGCCTCTGCATGAAATGCAGTCCCCCACTAGTTGATTGCATGTGGAACAGCTGTAGTAACATTCCCATAGCCAATTGCATGGAAACACACTCCTATAAACTAGGAACATCATGGGTGTTGACCCTTTTCATTCACTGTGAGCAGGACTTCATGTCAGTGTTTGGCAAACAGCATCACAAATGGTAGTGGGATATATCTCTGACAACATACACTGTGGAGACAGGCCAACAAACAGGAGGGGGATGTGCCAGACATGACTATAAATGAAAGTGTTGCTCTTCTGCATTTGGAGTAATTTTGGTTTAACATGGTTTGTGTGGATATGGCTGGTCTACATGATTTAATACATGTCACAACAGTGTTATGTGTTTGAGGAAACTCCCACCTGTAGGATTATCTGCAGACTGGCCAATGTTTGGAGTCTTATGTTATTCACAGATCACCTATCTTAGAACTGTGGAAGCATAGTCTGAGGATTGCAGTCAGTACATGGTGACAGCCATGATAGTTACTGACTTCATATCCCTCATAGGACATATGTCTCAACAAACCCTGTTAAAACAGTAAATGTATGAGGTTTTCACAGCAACATGCCAATATTGACCCAGTGTTTGTGCCTCCAGCTACAAGTCTGTCAACCTTTGTACATATGTCATGCAGTAAGAGGTGCATATGTTCTGTACACCATTATTTATTGACATCACACCTGATAACAAGCCATTCAGGCATCAGACTGCTAGACATGTTATGTATAGTAGGGGTTACATTTGAGGAAATAACCTGGGCATTCTGTGGTTGTGTGTACAGTAGTGAGGTCTGTGTACTTATGATGATTGTTGACAGTATGTGTATTGCGAATATGTACCTTGGCCTGTGTAGAGACTGTGGTAGATGTCATATTCTTGGTTCTGTTCTATCTGATGTTACATGCTGTTCCAGTGTATGGTACCCTATCAGCTTACATGTTTGTAGGGCCAAACACACACATGTCCCATACCACAGAGAGGCATCGGACAACACTGTGTCATGGCCCAGTATATGTAGGCTTAGTGTGTGAGTGGCACATATGAGGATGGTGTTGATCAGACAGTCCACATACTGTATTGTTATGCTTGCTTACTATATGTGGCTATGACTGTGCTCACATTAGTTGTGGGTATGCACTTTCACACAGGTGTCATTTACTCTGTGCTGTGACATGCCTGTAGAGCCTGTTATATTTGCAGGTACATGTGTATTCCCCCATAAGACATGTAGGCCAAGTGTTGTGGCAGTCTGCCTGTAGTTTGCACAGTGCTTTGTTACATGCCTAGCAGCTTAGTGTAATTACCCGGTGTGATGTTATTTTTTTTTTTTTTTTTTTTTTTTTTTTTTTTTATTTATTTAACATTTGTTGATATATGTCCAGTTATTTGGCAGATGTACTACTTCCGTGCCACCATAACTGTCATGTATTTCTGACAAAGCAGTGGGATGCTGTACAGATGTATGTCACTAACTTAGTGGGTAGTATGTGGCCATGTGACCTCTGCACCACCGGTTATTATGTGTCAGGACAGACAGGCGTGTGTGAATGCATAATCTGTGTGGGCATATGTAGTCCAGTATCTACATGATATACCCATGTACATGGCTTTTAACATCCACATTGTCAGGCTTGGTCCACATGTCTCGTACTAAGGGGATCTGTGTGTATCTCTGGACTGACCAGAGTGTGGGAGATTGTCCACATTTATTGGTCATATCTCTGTTGTAGTCCACAGGATCATTACTTTGACATCAGTGGTACTGTACAATGATGACCTTAGGATGTCTGTCAGTAAATGATGGCGTACATGTCAATAGCAAATGTGACCTCCCACACACATGTCTGTTAATACAGCCCCTGTTGCAGTAGCAACATTCTACATATATAAGTATGACTCCACTCCATGTTCTGGACATATGGTAAACATATATGTATATATATATATATATATATATATATATATATATATATATATATATATGTACATGCATATATCTATATAGCTATATACACATATACATCAACATTAATATATATATATATATATATATATATATATATATATATATATATATATATATATATACACACACACACACACACACACACACACACACACACACATATATATATATATATATATATATATATATATATATATATATATATATATATATATATATACAGAGAGATCTATATATGGCCATATATATATGATGCACTATACAGATGTATATTAAATACATATATATGAATATATATGTGTATGTACATGTACACATATATCTACATATGTATATGACTATATCCATATCCTTGTCATGTGTAAACATTACTGTTGTGTACAGCTTCCCAGATGTATCACACTGTATGTATCTGATATGTGTATATTTAGATATAACAACATATGTGATTCAACAGTGATATCACTAACAAGTACTACACAATTGTAGACGTCACAGCAATTGTTCAATACTATTCAATATGTGTATTGACAGATATATTGGAAAAACAACAACTCTCCTTACAGCTGGCATGGCATAGTGGTTAACTGCTGTGACTATAGCATACAGGGTCTTGTGTTCAAGACCTGCAAGGGCTGTTTATTTTGTTGCTTGGCAAAACAATGGCTGTTGGATACAGAGTGGTTAAGGCAGTTTTGAGCAGCTTTAAGTGCATTTGCACAGGTTTGCATGAAGCTAAGCGGTGCTAAGGTATGGTTAAGTATACGGGCACTTACACAGTGTGGGCTTCACTTACCAGAGCGCACATGTGCTTAGCTGTTTTATTGAAGCAATGCTGACACCTGCTAAGCATGGACTCCATGGCACAAATAACTGATAAGCACAAGGTAGTATCCCAGGTTATATGCAATCACACTGGCATGTAGTGTGTCATTACATTACTACTGTTTACAGTGCTTTCCCAAGCAAGAGTAGATTGCTAATTGTAGTACTGGAAACGAACACCCCTGCATGCATAAATGGACTCTTAGTCCTCACTGTCATGTTCCTGGTGTATGACCTGTGTCACATTATATATTTCCTACTGAATAATGATCTGAAATGTGGAAAATAACTGTAGACTACTGTCTGTATAGCATGTCAGTGAGGACTGCCATCATGTAGTAATGGCATACCTATTGGTGTCAGACATCTGTCTGTCAACACATTCATCCTACTGTATAGCTAGTTGGCGAGCTGATGTCTGTCAGTCCCTGTACAGATGTGCAGATGTCAGGTATCCATCTTGGATATGTACAGGCAATCTATGCTTGACTGACACTGACATGTCTACCCAACTGAGTTGTAAATAGCACAGACAGGACTCAACACACTGTACACACCACATGCCATGGATATCTCAACTACACTACCACATTCAACAGAACATGCTTGGGTACAGGTCTCCAAGACAGACACTAACCATGTTATGTAAAACATGTTGCATACATGTCAATGGGAGGACCTCACTGGCCCTCTGCAGGAGGCATCCAGAGGATTGGTTGATGCATGTCACTCTCACCCTGAGGGTCACCACAGTGGTGTCTTTTGATAGATGGCCTGCTAGCACATGGCAGGTTGCATGATACCACTGTACACACATCCCCTACACTTCCCATCTCTCCATGGACAATAGCCTGGTACACACCTATAAACACCTGCACTGATGCATCCCAATACTGACAAATGTGTACGTTTGCATTACTGAGAATATCGTATCTGTGTGTTAGTAGACCTGCAGTAGGGAATACTTTGAGGCTCTTCACATCCACGGCACTACCCACTGACATAGTTAGATGTGGCTGCTGTTATACTGAATATTACATGCACCTTGTTATGCTCCTCTACCTAAAAGCTACCTGGGCCTTGCAGTACCAGCACAACACTGTTGTACAAATGGGTTGATAGGCATGGAGTACCCACTGAGTTCTGGCAAGTGTGTGTATGTGTGCACGTGTGTATATATGTAGGGTACAGCATTCCGAGGTCACATACTCCTATTACAATACGCATTGCCACACAGTATTAGGGATAGTGGTGTAGCTGCCCATAGGAAAGTCATGACAATGTATCACCTTACTATGCCTGTGGCATGTGCATTAGATGCATATCCCTGTAGTAGCACTCTTGGGATGGACAAGGGGTTGTATTGCAGTCCTGGTCAATGTGTAATGGTGGGTATGTCAGAATGTCATCATGGGTTTCAGTGTGTACAATATCCACAGTGGGATGTGGGTGCTGGGTATACTGTCATTACACTATGGTACCCCCGCTGCATGTCCCATGTACCACTGTATGGTGACGACTGTCACCATCAACCATACAGGTAACTGATAACACTATCCAGCTCAGTTATGCATGTGCTGTGTGCAACCTAACTGTGACACATTGGACACACTGACAAGGTAGTTAGCACTGATAGGCCCAGGTCTATCGGATGTGTGTCTGACTGTTCTGTGTTTATCAATGTGTATATGACGGTATGTCACACTATGTATTGTCCATATACAGCCATTACATCCCCCATTACCATACTGTACATGCCCGGGGATGTTCTGCATGTAACATGTAACCTGGAACACACCTCATCCTAAGAGCTGTGTGGTGTGTACAATTAAAGCCACACACATCAGTAGCACTACATGCCTAGGTTGGGGTCTAGTCCCAGTGTTGCCAAGTAAGAGTGTGCGTGTATGTGGAGGGATCTACTTCAGGTTGCAGAATATACATGTCCCAGGGGGTCAACTGTCCAAGAACTGCGTGGCATATGCTAACATGTCACAGGTATCATCCTGTGGACATACATTCCATCACAAGTACTGTTAGCTGTGTAAATGGCCTCTTCCCCATGGTACAGGTGTGCAGCACTACTGGAGTTGGTATATATAGCTGGGTGTGGCTGTTGTGGACACAGCCAACATCATTGTGGTTACTGTTGCATTTATCCCCCCCCCCCCGTGTAGTTGGCTGTAATGCTGTACAGTTCATGTTAACAGGTTAGGTATTTGTCTATCACACTATATGTGGTTCTATAGCACCTCTCACCATCCAAAGGGTAGGGGTGTGCCACCCACACCAGAACACATATGTCTACCGTGTTGAGGACTGCACTACATTGGGGAAGGGGACATATACCTTGCCGGTACCATTGTCAATGACATTAAACTAGCAGACTGCTTATTCCACAATGTGTTGTTCGGCGGAGTCTGGCTTGGTGGATTTACATAGGCTGCAATGGGTGATTTGCACAGGTACATACATCTATGTGTACAGTATTCTCTGTGTAGTGCATCAACATCTAAGCCTCTGTGCATGTTATACACAAACATGTGGTGGGTACTACCCAGTACAACTACCATTGTCCAGTGTAGAAGGGATGCTAACGGCAGCCACCATGCACTCACCTGTATACACCACCCCCTGACCTATCAGCCATGTGGCACAGGCAGTAACTGTTATACACACCTGTGACATGTATTCACCTGTACCCAGGATATGGCACAGCCAAGGTGTCACCACAGTGCCATACCCATTGTGAGATATGACAACAGACCATCCTCCTGCTGACACATGGACACCTACAACACAAATGGATAACATTATGGAGACCACAATCACTCAGTGTTACTAACAGCTATAATACATCATGGCTGGACAGCTACATTACCTGACATGTAAGCATTAAATGTAGTACAGTCACTGTGTGCATCGGAACCATATTAGCCTGTTCCTGCACTGATGTTATGGACAACAGGGATGTGGCACAGGTATCATCATATGCACAGGGTGTGTTGTTGGTTTACCAGAGACCTAGGCTGGGCCATACGTTTGACACCATGTGTGTGAGTGAGGGGTTTTAATTACTGATATGGCCATGGTGATGTGGTGTGTGTAGGTATGGGGTTGCCCTAGATGTGTTTGCATTGTGTGTGAGTATGCATGCATACAGTTCTGCCATGTGGCTGCCCTATACATGTGTTCATTGGACAGCTGCAGACCATACCTGGCAGGGTGTGCAGTTCACCGCCTCCAGCCATTGACACAAGAACTGTGCCTGCCAGGGTTCCATGGGCACATCCAGGTACAAGCCTCAATATGCTACTCTCCCCTGATGACATATGTCTGCTGGAACCAGGTCCATCCTGGCAATGGCCAAGCCCATGTGCATGTAGCCTGCTTTGGTGTGGTGCGGACAGCAACCCCTCTGCAGTGCTGGGGCTGGTACTGCCACTACGGGGGCATCTTGATGTCCTTGCATGTCCATGTTAACCTCCAGATGTTGGTGTTGCTCACTTGCATCCATGTGGCCATCGTACCACTCCCACCACATGTTCTAGCACCATGGATGTTGTCACTTACAGCTGAAAAAGCAGCCCTCGACAGCCTCAAACCCTGTGTGGTGTACCTTTCCATACATGTCTGCATCTCCATGACAGCCTGAAACATGCGTCTGGTGATACCAGATGTGGCACTTCTGCCAGGTGCACGATAACCAGCAGCCCTCCCATGAGCACCCCTGTACATCTGCCTATCTGGTACCCTGCCAGACATCTGGCCATGGCTGCCGTGTGCAGACTCAGCAGCCATAGATACCACGCTGTCCTGTGCACTGCCACCAACCACCAACTGACCCTCTGCTATGGCCACTGGTGATGGGGTATCTATAGGCAGTGTGACTGCATGTGGGAGTGGGGTGGATAACAGGGGTATGTCAAATGATGGTGCAGCTTCAGCTTCTGACAACCCTGCTTGTGCTTCAACACACCTATCATCATTTTCAGTGTCTGTATGAACACCATCAGATTGCATGCAAGAGGGACCCTGACCCACCTCGCCACCTGTGAGGGGAAAACAAAAAATGCACTTTAAGACCTGCATGTCATTGCTTAACAGTACACACACACACACACACACACACACACACACACACACACACACACACACACACACACACACACACACACACACACACACACACACACACACACACACACACACACACACACACACTGATATTCCACCATAATACCTACCTGCACCCTGAGTTTACAGACTGTTCCAAGATTATTCTCTTAAGTTCCTCATCCTGCATCACATTTGAAAACTTACACTCATTAATACCAGTCATTAATGTATCAT
Source organism: Protopterus annectens (assembly GCF_019279795.1). Taxonomy (NCBI): domain Eukaryota; kingdom Metazoa; phylum Chordata; order Ceratodontiformes; family Protopteridae; genus Protopterus; species Protopterus annectens. The sequence goes on along the minus strand of NC_056725.1, from coordinate 1,129,284,556 downwards.
TCTTCTAATTGCCTAGACATGTGATCACAAAACATGACCTGTTACTCTATTACCTCTTTGACTTGATGGGAGTCAGTTTTACAAGGACTCACTACTGTCATCCAGTGTTCATCCTGGGTTTGTCCAGACATCATGAGCATGGCCCCCATATATTAGGGGCTACTACAGTCACTCAATAATGTCACGCACTGGAGTGTCATACATAACTATTGCTCAGTAGATGCAAGATCGGTTGCTCTATTAACTTATTATGAGGACAACAGTAATATTTGGATACACTCACTGGTGTGTTGTAATTCCCCAATGCATCTGTAGTGCTGCATACGTGGGTATTCTTTCACCTTTCTGCTAATTGCAATTTTAACAGTATACCTGGTGTCTAGTTTCCCTCCCGATGCATGTTCCATGCTACAGACCTTATTATATTATCAGCTGTCCTGAGATTACATATCAGACAAGTCTTTCTGGTGTCTCATGTGCCAGTGTCAGTCCATGTCCATCTACTGCACGATTCCAAAGGGAAGTCAAGATGTATGAACAACCTCACAATCACACATGTGCATACATGGACACACACACAAACACACACACATACACACACACATCCAACATGAATCAACCCCCTCAACTCCACCAGATTGCACTTACAGACAAAATACCCCCCCCACACACACACACACACACACACGCATACACTTACAGGTGAAGTTGCACGAAGATATAACACACAGACCTCCCATTACCCATCTGTCAACATGCATAACATATGGTACTCAACAGCATGCGGTGCAGCTATAGTCAATCCATGCTAGCAACAGTATACATATGTGTGATGCATGGGCTGTGTTAGTAGATGATGCCCCTTCCCCTGGAAAACGCTGCATCCATGTACACAGTATTGATGTGCACCTGTTCAGCACACTGCCATGTACTGTGCACCATACCTCACAGGTGTACACACCATTGCTGAATATGTATTGCTGTGTCAGTTATGTCTGCTCTGCTGCTCACAGCCCCTATGTGTTTGTCCGACACATACCCGGGATGATACGTGGACAGATGTCATTTGTGAATGCCTGATGTCTGATTTAAGGATGTCATCATCAGCGGTACATGTATGACCAATACGATACAATTATATTAACAACAGTCAAACCTTACCATGGCTATGGGGAGTGTACACACCCTTATTGATATGACGCCCTGTTCCTTGATATGCCATGGGACCACATTACTGCATATGTTAACATTACATGAGCCTGGTATGTGACATTTGTCCTGTACAATCAAATGCAGTTCAAACAAATGTGTTAGTTGTGCTGATGCTGATTGAGATGCATACAATTCATGGGTGCATCGGTGTGCACACCCTTATCATGATGGTTTGTTGCACCTACTGTTATGTGTACTACAGCAGTCACTATTCCTGGCAGGGGTATACTAGCATGAGACAACTGCATTTGCCAGTATATGGTCAGTCTGCCCTACACTTGTCGCCCAACTCTGCATGATTGCAAGGTCAACTCATGTGCACATCCCTTGTAGTTCACACAATGCAGTCACTATTGCTGTGGAGTCAGGGTTATGTCTGCCACAGTTCCTGACCCTGACTGTGTGAAGATACAGCTACTCATAGCATTCTTTGGATCCCTGCTGCAGTGCACTGTTGTGTCATGATGACACCCCCTCCCCACCTTCAGCCTTTTTGCAGATGCTTGATAACTATGGCCTTTACATGTGTGTCAGTTTGCAGTGTCCCAAACACTGAATACCATATGTAACAGCCTAGTCCCAGCTAATGAATGGCAAGCATACAGGTGTATACTGGCACCGGCACAGTACAGATTGGGATGGTGGGCCAGAGGTGGGGTGAGGTATTGGTTGTGCAGCACATGTATCTTGCGTGATACTGTCTGTAGGTTTCCAATGTGGTCAATGTATACCAGTACACATTGCAATGCATGCCTTTTGGGGACCGCTTCTGTTATGCATACACTACCTGTAGAGAGGCCTGGCTGATGTTTCCTATGATATAACTGTCACATCTGATTACCCTAACCCATGGGCCACACATTTGCAGAGTCCAGGCAATTGCTGACATGGGTACTGCACAGCTAGTACTTGCTAGACATTCCTGCAACTCCCTCAGTGTTGTGGCATGTTACTAGGCAGCCTACATGACCGTTTGCTAGATGTGACATCATCTGTCTTGGATGGTCTTCTGTTTATTTCCTATATTATTCCTGTCTCATACATCCTTGCCACATACATGACAGTCTGCACTGTTTGCCATGGTATATGCAATGGTGAGGTATGGCTATATGTCCAACTTCTGGGTGCTACCTGTTGGATATGGGGCCCACGCCATGACATGTAAAATGTGTGCAAGCCATGGCTGCCTCTGTTGCAGGTAAATGGGCACATCTGATGGCCAAACATCTTGGACAGCAGACCATTTTTTGGTGTGACATTGAGGAAGTGGACTTGCTGGAAGGTGCATTTCCATGACAAATGCATACAGTCAGTATCTCAACAGCTGCTTCCACTATATTTTATCTGGTGTGTGTGCACACATATGCTTCCAGTGTTTGTCAAGGTGTGTATTCCCCATATTTGCTGTCCTAACATATGATTCCATATTACACACTCATTGCTCATGTTAGGACCACATTGCAGGTTGTAAGGATTGTGGACTGCAGTATTGTAATATGCCATAATGTAGATCTGTAACAGTTGCCATTGTAATACTGGTATATACACTGTTGTAGCACTGTTTAAGGGTGATGTTTCACACATATCCCTGCTGTAGGCCATTTGTCCCACCATAATGTTCATCTCTGTGCACACATTTTGCAATGACAGGATGTTAGTTATATTGCAGGAGTCTGACATACCCTTCAGATACACCATCATGGTGACCACTGAGAGGCAGTGTAGTTAACAGAAACAATACATGAACATGTACAGCATGCATTATGGGTAGGTGTGTTAAATGTGTGGGGTGCGTGTATATGTATCTTTGGAATGTTTATTGCTTCCACATTGTACATTCCCCATGGTAGCCAGACTGTACTGCATGATATGTTATTGATACTATCCTGACATCATACAGCTATGATGGATTACTGTTAACAACTTGTGGCCATGTTGTGTGGTGTCCTGGGAATGGGACGTGGAACAGTTTGTATTGTGTTGCAGGGCAGATCTGTTTGGTTGTGGGGGAGGGGGGTGATATCAATACTTACAAGAGGTATTTAGCTTGGGCCCCCTCACCCCCATTAACAGTGCCTTTGGTCATGCATGTATTTGTTATGTTCTCTTTTATATCAATAGATATATATCTGTGTATATATATATATATATATATATATATATATATATATATATATATATATATATATATATGTACATATATATATATATATATCTGCTTACATATATATATATTGCTATATATATATATATATATATATATATATATATATATATATATATATATATATATATATATATATATATATATATATATATATATATATATATATATATATATATATATATATATATATATATATATGTAGACATATATATATCTAAAGATGTATGCATATGTAAATATATATGAATGTATATATATATATATATATATATATATATATATATATATATATATATATATATATATATATATACATATATGGGTCCCCTTCAGTCGATTGAACATCTACAAGTTTGAACCACATATGGCTGAGACCATATGTTCGATCAGACTGAATGGAGATTTCCGTGCAGAGAGGAAAGGGAAGATCTGTGTGATCTCGGAGTTGGTCTATTTAAGTAAGAGTGTGTGGGGGAAAGCAAAGCAAAGCCCCCCACATGGGGGGGTGTAGGGGGCATAGCCCCCCCTGCTATAGATGTTTAGTTTTGTGTTTTTTTGTTTTATGTGTTTTTATTTCAGTGTTCGAACTTTTACGAGTTCGAACATATGGTCTCGGCAATATGTGGTTCAAACTTGTAAAAGTTCGATCTACTAAAGTAGAGCCATATATTTATACACACACACACACACACACACACACACACACACACACACACACACACACACACACACACACACAAACACACACACACATCTACATGTATAAATACATTTCCTGTACTGTTGAATGTCTGTGCTGGATGATATGTTTGTGAAAACATCAGTGTTGTGTATATCTGACATAGCTTAGTGGGAATCCAATTTGCCTATGGTGTGCAGAGTCCTGAATTTGAGCCTTGCAAAGGCTGTTTATTTTGTTGCTGGGCAGAACAAGGGCCGTTGGATACAGAGTGATTAAGGCACTTTTAAGCAGTTGTAAGCAGGTTTCCACAGGTCTGTGCAAAGGTAAGCACTGTTATCTTCTGGTTACTGTTTCTTATACTCATTTAGCTTCTAAATTGCTTAACCTGTGTAGGCATTGCTTACCCCCACGCAAACAAGCTTAATCCCGCTTACTGCTGCTTAAAAATGCTTACTACCGCTTACCCCCATGCTAATTTCTTTAAACGAAATGAAAAATGGTTGATAGGAAAGTGGTGAAAAAGGGGCACAAAGAGGGAAAGACAATAAGGAAAATAGCTAGGGATGTGCAGGACGGGTGTAGGGAAGGTCCATAGCTGCCCATTTCTTCTACAGCAACAGCTGTGCATATACACTGATTTGGAGGTAGATTTGGACACTCATACCCCTGAGAAAGGGGTGAGGACAGCAATAATATGTTGTGAAGCCAGTTAGACCAGATTACATGTGTCCAGTGGACATGTGTGTGAAATGGACAGCTATGTGTGGGGCGAGATTTTTTTTTTTGGGAACAGATTGCCCTTTTTTTTAAAGTGAGAATGGGATGTTGGAGAGGGATAGTAGGTACATTTGGGGAGGTAGGTTGGGTATTATAACAGACAAGACAGACAAGACAGCATCGAGGGGCAGCATATGACACATGTGGGGGATAAACAACTTGGATGGGGAGGGGTGCTTGGAAGTCGGAAGCCCATGAGCCCCCTAATGGAAATAATGGGACTGAGGTACCCACCCATGGGCAGTCACCACTGCACCCTCATGGCCCCGAAGGTGGCTGTGCTGGTGGCTGAGTAGGAGGGGCAGGCTGACCCTCTAGTTGCACCATGTGGCGCTCAAGCTGGAGTAGCAGATCTCCAAACTCCATGCAGAGCTCGCTATACACCAGACCCCGGACCTGATGAGGGGTGACAGTATCCTACCTGTGCCTGCTCCCTGGGAGGGCGATCCCCATCCACTGAGGTGGTTCCACCTGAAGATGGTGCTGGACCAGCAAGATGAGAAGGTCCTGGGGTGGGTCCCACACATGCTGGTGCCCGATGCCATGGCCAGATAAGGTGGGAGAGGTGGGCCCGCTGTGACCGGCCGTCCCACATGTGCTATGGTGTTTCAAATTTACAATATATATGGGTTAGTAATAGTCTACACATTCCAGGATTAGGTATAACAGCATGCATAGATATTCCTATTAACCCGCAACACGAGATATGGAACAGTTGCATAGCAAACAGAACACACGCATATATGGAGCCACAGTGGCCATTACAACAGCATGCAAGTACATTGATGGCATCATGCCAGCAATGTGGGAGTATTTCAACATGGCACATGCATAGAACAAATTTCAATATTTATCAAACAATAGGACATATGTTCCAACAGTAGATTTAATAGTGCACATACCGACTGAGTTGTGTATTTAGCTTATTGTTGCAGATATGGTGGGGAGGAGAAAGATTTCAGTTAACAACTTGTATATCCATGTAGTTCTCATTACTTCCTAGTCAATGCTGTGATCTGTACCTTACAGGTATTATTACACTTCCCTATGGCCTTAGTTTGGACAGTAGTATGGATGTAGACAACTATATACATGAACTGAGTTTTACCTGCAGTATACACCTCCTACCTAGTATACCTGTGGAGGTATTGTTTGTTAACACTACCTGACTATTTCTACCCATATTCCCAGATTCCAGGTTCATGTTATGCACATACCTCTCCATCTCTTGTTGCACACATTCTGGGCATGTCTTGACAACATGCAGGTGAAACCGGGACATATTTTGACTATTGTCCTCATAAACCTTTGGTGAGTTGTACAATGGCAGGTTTGTTTTCATAGACATTTTCCAGATATTTACAGGCCTGACAGTCAGTTATATCACATTAAATGCTGCCTACATGTCAGAGATTAGCACGCTGATATGCCAGGGTGACAGGGTAACAGCCAGCAGATATCGGCCAATTCTCTGGACATTATGGACAGATCTGTACAGTCGAGGGGTATGATTCTGCATACAGCTTACTACCACTCCCAGGATTTGAAACATGGCTGTGTGTGCTAAAATAACACAGTGTACTTCACAGGTGGGTGTGTTATATAGATATTTGCTGTGTATCTTTTCTCTGAATTATTTCTATAAGTCTCCCGTGGTATTACAATCTGACCTTGTAATTCCATCACTCTTATACAGGGTTTCCTAGGCAGTTTTATTATATAGCACTGTGTGGATGACAGTGATACCTTATTAGTCAGAGATACCGCAACACTAAAACTACCATACAATACCAGACTAAACAGTACCAGTCCAAGATTTCAATCATTTATTTCTAGGCACAGTTTTCATATCTGACAGACCTGTGGGGGGAATGTTTGTTAACATTACCTGAATGTTGTCACACATATTACCAGATTCCACATTATTATTATGCACAGCAACGTTTGATTCTCAGCTAGATCGTCTTCTGTGTGGAGGCATACGTGAATGGGGCATGCCTTCGTTGAAGGTTGTGCGTCAGGGCTGGTAACCCAGTACGTAAAAATCCACTACCAATCATTAGCGGACCGGAGTTCCACTGTGGCGACCCCTGACTGGGAAAAGGCGAAAGACACAAACAAACATCTCACTCTGTTACTGCACACACTCTGGTCATAACTTCACAACATGGGGGTGAAGTTGGGACATACTTTGCTTATTACTCTCATAACACTTTGGTGAGTTTCTAGAGTGACAGGTTTGTTCTTATGAATCTATTCCTGACAGTTATGATGTCTGACAATCAGTTGTATGTTATTATTTGCTGCCTAAACTTCTGGGATCATGCCACTGATTTGCAAGGGGGGCAGGGTGACAGGCAGGGGACATACACCAATTATATGGATGTTCTGACAATATCTGTACAGTTGTGGGGTATGATTCTGCATACAGCTTATTACCACTCCCAGGATTCGAACCATGGCTGTGTGTACTAAAAATACAACACTTCACATCTCAGCTGAGTGTGATATTTGGATTATGTTGTTTATCTTTTCACTGTTTTCTAAGTCTCTCTCAGTTGTACAATATGACCTCTTGTGATTACAACAGACGTATACAGATATTCATACACAATTTATTTATGTAGCACAGTGTGGGTAACAGTGCTTAATACAACAGTACTATTAAGAGATTGAAACACTATATTACCATATGATACCAGAGTAAACACAAGCAGTCCAGCAGTTAGACCGTTGTCAAGCTGTTAACCTTTTATTTACCTACAACCTATATGAGACTCTTCCTGCCATATTGTCTGGTTTATTCAGTACATGCCATACACAATACAGGCTTTATACTGGCAATTAATGTTCTACTACTTTTAGATTTATCTCTAATGACAACACATGCAAGCATATTACATATATATTGCATCACAACGCAACCTCTGCAGTCTGCAGATATGGAATTCCCGGTTTGCAGCCCTCTCATCTGCTGCTGTCAAAGACACATGAGCTGGAAATTATTAAACAGGTAGTAGACTGATACTTACACAAGGCTGGGACATCACCCATCTGCCTAGCATCTTGGATCCACTAATCCAACAGCTCCCTCTTTCTCCATTTAATGTCAGCATAGTGATGCCTGACCTGCTCATTAGTTTGAGGTATGCCACTGGCACTGGTGAGGTCATGGGTGAGATGGTCCCAGACTTCCGCTTTATATTGGGAACCCTGGCACTGGCCCTGCAGCTGTCTCTGGTCATGGTCTTTTAAAAGGAGTCCTGCCATGACTTTGGACTTTTGGACACCCCTGTGCTGCACCCAGATGCACACTCCTTCTCCCACACCAGTCATAGTGCCTACAGAAGGAAACTGCAACCAGTTATTTGTTGCATTTCCACCTGTGGGGTTTAAATAGGGACTATTTCCCACACTTTGCCATGATTGGATGGTTTTGAAAATGCTAAGCTATGGACAAACCTGTTTACCTAAGGTTGGCATTGCTTAAAGGGTTATACCAATCGGAAAACTGATTTAGCTGGCCTACACATTGCTTACACCTAGTAAGCAGGGCTGTGCAATGCTTAGCATTGCTTAATTTTTAATTTGCACACTGTTTGCCATTGATTTATTATTCATTACATGATAAATAGGTGTTTGGTATCCATGATTCATGTGTACATACACTGTATGAGGTCCTTGTGTTTATTAGGGGATTTCAACACATTATTACAATGACACCTCACATCTGGGCTTAATGCAGTACTCCAGTTAACATATTTATGTTATGTTGTAGGTTATACAACATAAAACTGTAAATAGAGTCCTTTCACATGTTAAGTTTTATTTTCCTATAGTGAGGATCTGCTTGGTGATACCTCAATATTATGTACTGCTGTGATAGCTTACTGGTTAACTACTGTGACTATAGTGTACAGGGTCCTGGGTTCAACACCTGCAATGGCAGTTTATTTTGTTGCTGGGCAGAACAGCGGCTGTTGGATACAGAGTGATTAAGGCACATTGTAAGCAGGTTTGCATGGGTTTGCATGACAGTAAGCAATGCTAACGTCCGGTTAAATATGCTTACAGAGGGTTAGCTTCAATATTGCTTAACCTGTGTGCGCATTGCTTATCCCTGCGCAAACAGGCTTACACCCACTTACTGCTGCTTAAATATGCTTGCTCCTACTTACCCTCGCACTAATTTAGACAGAAATATAACATGGTTCTTGGAAAAGTGGTGGATTTGGACACTCTATGGCTTTATTATTTATTGCACATTATACCTTTGATTTGTGTCCCTGATTCATGTGTACACTGTATGGGGCACTTGTGTTTATCTGTGAATTTTACAACATTATTACAACACCTCACATCTGCATTTAATGCAGTACTCCAGTTCACAAATATATGTTATTTAGTAGGTTATACAACAAAAAATATTGTTCATAAAGTGATTTGACATGGAAAATGGATCTTACTGGAGTGAGAATCGAACTGGGAATGACTGCTTGTAAGGCAAACACTCTTACCAGTACACTATTGCAGTGCTGCTTCATTTGCATGCATCTTGATATTTATCTTCCTGTGCCATTTTAGCTAAGCAATGGGCAGACCCACACACCTACAGTTAAATTGAATTTGTTTGATAAAAAAAGTGTTTATATTATTATATTTTAAATATTGCTCTTATAAAATTGGGGGGGTGTTGCTAGGGTAACAAGATTTGTTTATATGTACATTTTCTGACAGATTTGATGTCTGACACTCATATATTTGCCATTATTTCAGATGAGATCATCCCAGGGATTTGGCAGGGTAAATGAAGGACAGGCCAGATGTATGTGCCACATATCTGGACATTCTGCATTGATCTATACTGTTGGGGGTATGCAACCACCCTATGAGCAGTCTTGCTCATTGTAATTGCCAAATGTAAGTTCTTGACTGTGGGGGAGTGTATATTGTGAGAGCTCTGCTCTCAGACACACCCCCTGCACTCGTCCATGCTCCGTGTCTGTTTAGGAGCTGAGGCAGCCCACCTTCATTACTATGCATGGCTTGCGGCTGTGCTGCTCCTAAAAGGTCACTTCTGTGCAGGAATAAGCTATTCCTGCAATGAACCTTAGTGAATCCTGGGGACAGTGTTTTAAATATGATTAAAACTGAATAAAATTAAAACTGCTATCATTAATTTCACAAAACATTTGTTGGAAGATGTTGATCGCCCAATGAATCAACTAATCAATGCACCATAAACAGATGAAGGCCATTCCACTGGTCTTGAAGCCAAACTGTGCAGAAATAATTGTTTAATGCAACGTTTGATGAAATCCTTTTCTTAAGGTATTCTGAATGAAATTCTGCAATAAATTTCTTAGGATGATATTAACTTGCTAAATCTAAGTATCATTTCATTACTGAAGAAACTAATATAAGACAAAGACCAAACTCAGTCACTGAGGATGTATTCTGATGAATTTCTGAATTCTAAAAACTGTTTGCATATGGAAAGGTAATACAACTAAACTTATTTTAGGCTTCCTGCAAGAAGTTAAACAATGTTTATCTTTTGTAGAGATGTGTAGATAGATAGATAGATAGATAGATAGATAGATAGATAGATAGATAGATGAATACATTTTATCCATCTGTTTTTTTTAACTTTGTGTTGACTTTCTTTCTTATTTTTAATCAAAAAGAGACAGACTCAGCATGTCTCAGATATAATTTGTTTTCATTTTCAATTTTACCTAACATCTAATGTTACCCAGAGCCATTACTGAGTCATCTGTGCCTTGGGCAAATCTCCAGACTGATGCCCCAAATGCAAAGTTGAGGACAAAACAACATAATTTCTCAAAGAAAAAAGGTCTTCAACTTTTACATGTAACTGCAGCAAGCTGCTTCCTACAGTTACTAACATACCAAGCTCACAAATGTAGCATCGACATTCATTAAAGACACCATAATATATGCATATTCTTATATCAATGCCAGAACTGCACTTCATGCCCCTGGCATTTATTTTTATTTTATTTTATTTTATTTTATATTTGTTTACTGGGAAAGTACGACTAGAGACAGGCCCTTTTTCAGCGGTGGCCCAGGGAGAAAAGCTCCAGAAACAAAAATTTACAACTATGGGATACAGTGACATTTGCAAATTAGTAATGAGAAAATATGAAGAAAAAGCAATACATTTTAATCAACATATATGTGGAAAATGAAGGAGAAGTTAAATATTTAAAAACAGAGATACATAAAATTACGTTTAGTAGATTACTTTGCTATTAACTGAAATACATAAAAGAATAGGCTCTATATTTAGGAGCATTCACATGAACATTCAACAGAGTGCATCAACCACAGTGAAATATAATTTAGAGGTGCAAAAGGTAGTTTACTTATAGATTTTTTTTTATTGCTTGCATCAACAAGTGATTTTATTAACATTATTTATATGGTTAATAAACTAATAGACAGACTAAGAAGGCCTATCCAGGTGTATTGCAAGGACATAACCAGGTATCTACTAGTTGTGACTTAAGGAGCTTTTTAAATTATGAAATAGAACTATTTGAGGTTACAGAGGTTGGAAGCTTGTTCCATATTTTAGCAATGTAGTTAGAGAAGAGAGACATCCCTGCATGATTATTGGCTTTAGTAGTAACTAAAAGGTGTAGGTTACTGGAGCCTAGACAATGAGGGCTTATGTAAGGGCGTATAATATTTTGGAAAGCTGGAGGTTTTTTAGGTTGAAGAAAATTTTGTGAGCCAGGGTCAGTTGGAGTGTAAAAGCTGAGTAAGCTGGAGCCAATTAAGTTGTTTGAGAGATGTTTAGTGATGCAACCTATAGTAGGCACCAGTTGCGAACTTTGTTATTTTATTATAGCAAGTTTCTAGTTTTGTTAAGTCTGTTTTGTGGAGGTTGATTAGTATTGGAAAAGCATAGAGAAGGGTTGATAGGAAGTGTGTCTGGGCTATGGTAGCTTTTGTGGGGGTTGTTAGAAATTGTTTGTTTCAGTAAAGGAGACCTACTTTCTTATAGACCTTTTTGATGGTTTGTATAGATCAATGTGTGTGTGCATGTACCTTCAAGAAACTATCCAAGGGCTTGCACAAGTGTATAAATACTGAGCGCATGTAAACCTGACTGCCAATTTGTAGTAAGCTGTTGAGATGTAAGCATGTATGTATGTAAGGTCTGTCTGTTAATCAGTTTGTTTATATTTTTATGATGTTGCTATCCATCCTGATGTGTTTCTATGTAATAAAGCATCTAAAGGAACTACCCCACCTGTTTGTCATCAATGTTAGAGAGGGACAAGTGACATGGTGTTAGAAGTGGGATCCAGATTCCTCAGTTTCAGGACTGAGAGGCACTCAGTTAAAACTGGAGGAATATTTAAGTGGATCATCCCTAGTACACGTATATGTCACAAAATAGGTCAGAAATGCATTTCAGATGTTAAAACTTGCTCAAATAATTTCTTATTCAAAAATATGAAATTAGGCATACAGAATGCTCTAAATGATATTCAAATAAACCAATATGTCTGATATTGATAAAGTATTTGAATTACTGTGGAAAATGTTTGAAATAAAGTCCAAATTGTATAAAACAAATAAAATAAGAGGAAATGACTGCATTTTTGATAAGCATGTATTTTTCATATTGATTAAATATGTCTGAGTTATCAGAAGTGCATAAAGTGTTCACATGTTTGTGTAGTATTACAGTAAAGTTATTTCACAAAATAAATCCATTTCAGAGCATATTTAGCAAAGTACAGTATTTCAAAGAGTTTATTGTGCATTTGAATGTTTTTCCAAGCTGTATTGTGAGAACAGTTTGTTCGTACATAATTACAAGGGCCATATTTTCAGTGTGTTTGTGCATACTTTGTGGGCATGGTAGACATTTCAAAAACCCAGTGCACTTGTGTTTGGCAATAATATTGCAGAGAACTGGAGAGTGTTTGAGCAAGAGTATGACATTTTCATACAGGCTGCGTTTTATGATAAAGATGACTGTACAAAGCCATTTATTCTACTTAATTTAGCTGAGTCAGAAGCCATTGAAAGGAAACATCCATTTGTGTATGCACCTGCTGTTTTTGCAGAAGAAGGGGACAACCATCATATTGTTGTACCAGCTGAGTCAAGGGAAGATCCTGAGTGTTTAAAATTTAAATTTAGAGAAATGTGTAACCCCCAGACAAATGTTACAATGGAAAGACACTTATTTTATACAAGGGATCAAAAGCCTGGTGAAACATTTTGCAGCATATATAACTGACTTAAGGAATAAGGCTAAAAAAGTGCAGATTTGGTGATTTAAGGGATGAGTTGATAAAAGACAGACTTGTGTGTGGTATTAAAGATGATGCTGTGAGAAAGATTTTGGTTCATGACAGTGATTTAACTTTGAATAAGGCCACTGAGATTTGTCAGATATATGAGCTAACAGAAAAGCACACAAATATTCTTACAGATGAGAAATATAAGCTTCCAGTAACTTCTAGAGCTTATGTTGATAGTATGTAGCACATGGTTAAAAGAAACAGGCCTAAGCACATGGCAGCAACTGTAGCCTGTGCAGCACCCTCTGGTAAACCCCAGTGCTTTCCAGCAAATGCCAAAGCTTGCACAGTCTCAGTGAAGCATAAGAGTAAGTCAGCAAACTCAAAGCATGCGCCCCCACATAGTTTCATTGCCAACTGTCATAACTGTGTCGGAAATCATGAATCTAAAAGGAAAAAATGTTTAGCTTTTGGTCAGCAATGCCACAAATGCAATAAGTGGAATCATTTCAAAATGTTGTGTAAATCAAAAGGCCCACATTCTTTTATTAAAAGGGAACATTTTAAGCAATCAGTTGATCAATTAGAAAGATGCAACTTTACTCTTTATGTTGATGGTGTCTCTGTACTTTATGAAACAGTCAATGCAGTAGATTTAATGGCAAATAATGAAGTATTTTGTACTGTTCAGATAAATGAAAAGCCCATAGAGTTCAAAGTTGGCACAGCTTCCAAGTGCAATGTTAAGTCAGCAGAAGCATTTGCTAGACTGTGTCACGGGGAAAGGCTTGATTTGGCAAAGTGTGTGAAGCTTGCTGCTTATGGTGGTGAAGAAATTTAGACTGAAGACTTAGTAGTGCTTTCATGTTACTCTGCTGGGAGATGTTATGACTTGTTGTTTTATGTGGTCAAGAGGCACATCCAGTCATTATTAGGGCTCAGAGACAGTTTGAAAATGGGACAGCTTTCATTTAATAAGGAAGTCCATCATGTTAGCTTAAGAAACTACTACTCTAATTTCGCCAAGTATATTTTTTTTACCTATGCTGATCTTTTCGAAGACAAATTAGGCACATTTCCAGTTGTGTACTCCATGAAGTTAGACCCAGATGTCAGCCCAGTTGTCAAGCCAGCCTGGAAAGTTCCACTAGCTATGCAGGACAGAGTCAAAGCTGAACTAGATAAAATGGTGCGAAAAGGTATAATTTCTCCAGTTGGTTCATCTACTCCAACTGAATGGGTATCTTCCATGGTGGTAGCTCATAAGAAAAGCTCAGATGACATCAGAATATGTATTGATCCATAAGATTTGAACAAAGCACTAAAAAGATCTCATCATGTAATTCCCGCAATTGAAGAAGTCACAGCTCTGATGCAAAATGCCACTGCTTTTTCTGTCTTAGATGCAAAGAGCTCATTTTGGCAAATTCAGCTTTAGAAGAAATCCTTATTGCTAACTACTTTCAGTACTCCATTTGGAAGGTACAGATTTTTGAGCATGCCATTTGGGATAAATTCTGCAAGTGAAGTCTTTCAACGTGCAATGGAGCAATTTTTTTTTTCTGGGTATCCTTGTGCTATTATAGTAGACAAATACTAATAGGAGGTAATGGCGAAGCTGAGCATGACAGAAATGTCAGAAAAGTTCTGGAAAGAGCATGTCAACTGAATCTTAAGCTCAATCCACAGAAATGCAGATTAAGACTACAAGACCTTACTTATGTTGGTCATTTATTTACTAGTTCAGGCCTATGACCAGACCCTTTTAAGCAAACAGCCATTCTCAAGATGCCAGCTCCAGACAATGTTCAAGCCCTGCAACATTTTCTTGGCATGGTTAACTATCTAGGCAATTTCAATCCAGACTTGAGTCAAATCAGAACCAGTCAGAGAACTGACACATAAAGATGTATCCTGGTCTTGGTTAGAATAACACCAAAGAGCATTTGATGTCCTGAAACAGAAAATTGCTAGTCCACCAACTCTCAGATACTACAATGTTCACAAACCACTCTTTCATGTGATGTTTCGAGGTTTGGTCTAGGTGCAGTTTTTCAACAAGAGGATCAACCTGCTGCTTATGCATCAAGAACTCTTACCCAAACTGAAATGCAGTACGCTCAGATTGAGAAAGAACTTTTGGCAATTGTGTTTGCATGTTCAAAGTTCCATGATTATGTTTATGGTAGACCTATCCAGACTGAAACAGAACACCAACCTTTAGTCACTTTCTTGAGAAAGCCAATGTATTCAGCCCTAGCCAGATAGTAACATATGATGTTGAGACTGCAAAAATATAATTTCACTCTTGTCTACAAGAAAGGCAAACTTCTTTATCTTGCTGATACACTATCAAGATCACAGAGAAACACTGAACAGCATGAGAATGAGAACCTTGATTTTGACATTATGGAAATGAGAAATTTTTCTTCCACACATCTTGAGCTGAGAGCTTACATAGCCACAGATCCAGTTTAACAGAGGCACAACCACTTTATCAATCATGGATGGCCGTCAAAGCAATTCAGTTTACCCCAAGAAGTGCAACCTTATTTTCCATACAGAGATGAGATTTTGTCTGACAATGGTATCATTATAAAAGGTCCAAAATTAATTGTTCCAAAGTGCTTGCTACAAGAGTACATTACTATCTTGCATCGTGATCACCCAGGAACTGACTCTACCAAAAAAAGGTTGAGAGGACTAGTATTTTAGCCTGCTGTCACAAGACATTGAAAGAGTACTTTCATCTTGTTCTGTGTGTAACAGTACTAAGTCACATCAATAGAAGGAACCACTTCAGCTAAACCAGATTTCTAAACTACCTTGGGCGACATAGCCACTGACATTTTTGAATGGGATGGTCAACATTATTTGGTATAATAGGCTTTTACTCTAATTGGTTCGAGATTGACCTACTTCCTAATCTAGCATCCAATACTGTCATTACCAAAATGAAGTGTTATTTTGCAGTCCATGGTAGTCCTCACAAAGTTATTTCTGACCATGGCACGCAGTTTACAAGCCAACAATTCAAAAGATTTGCCGAAGAGTGGTTTTACTTGTGTCACAAGTAGCCCAGACTCTCCACAGTCAAATGATTTGGCACAATGTGCAGTTCAAAGTGTAAGCCATTTTTAGAGAAGTCAAAATAAGATAATAGTGATGTTTTCCTAAATCTCTTATATCTCAGAAACATTCTTTGTGATAAACATCTTGGTTCACCTGCTCAGAGTTTTCTGTCGAGACAAACTAGAACCACATTACCGATCAGTAGTCAATTGTTGGTTCCATGTATCAAGAACAACAGGTTAGTGAAAACCAATCTGTTGAAGAAGTGTTTAACCCAGAAGTCCTACTATGATAACACCAGCAAACCTCTCAATCCATTATGAGAAGGAGATGTGGTAAGGATGCAAACATCCAACGGTCATGGTCAGATTGAAGCCATGAAGAATATTTGCCCAGAGCCGAGATCTTACATTGTGGAATCACAAGGAGTAGAGTTTAGGCAGAATTGGAAACATTTGATATTGGTGTCCGAGCCTATACCACTGAACATATCCTGTAAGAAAGACTCTTTATCTCAGAGTGAGTTGTCCAGTGTTCCAGTTCTAGAGGAAGTTCCAGAGAATATTTCCATTCCTGTGATGAATCCAGAAGTTTCTGATACGAGTTGTTCACTGAAGACTGCCCCTGTTGCTGTGTTGTTTCTAATGTCTATAGTAATGCATGTCTAACGCCAATGTTATTTTTTTGCTAAGGGCAATCTTTTTATGAGTAAGGCCGTAGATCAATGTGTGTGTATGTACCTTTAAGAAGCTATCCAAGAGCTTGCACAAGTGTATAAATACTGAGGTTTTTATTTTATTCTCGAAGCTGATATTGTCGACACAAGAATAGTGAAAGAACACAACATCGAACGTATAAACGGAAATCTCTGTAAGTGGAGATTTCCGTTTACTGCAATGTAGTGTGGTCGCAGAGTTGGTATATTTAAGTAGTGGGCTGAGGGTGGAGAGGGGCTTGACCCCCTGCTTAAACCTGTTAGGGTACTTTTTTCTTTTCTTTTTTTTTTTTTTTTGTTTTTATAAGTTCGATATTTGAAGGTGTCGACCATATGGTGTTCGAATTTTTCAACCGTCGATCTTATAATATAGACCCTAAATACTGAGCATGTGTCATTCTGACTGCCATTTTGTAGTAAGCTGTTGAGATCTAAGCATAGGCGCCAGAAGCTGTTGAAGACTGTGGGGGGGGTGAGAGGGGCACTTAGTGATCTAAAAAGGGTAATTTTTATAACTATTTACTACCACAGCATAGGTTCACGAGCACATTTTAAGCTTAGCCAATTCCCTTTTGGTGCTTGAATTAACATTTTCTGATTGGCCTTACCTATCCTACAGCTGATAATTGTATATTAGCCCTTGTGAGAATAACTCTGATCATTCCATAGATAACTTGAGGGGACCCATGTAAGGGATGCAGTATTTAGGAACTGTCTCTATCTATTAGTGGAATGAGGGGCAATCCTGGCGTACATTTTCTATTGCCCATTCTTAGATCGAAGTTGCATTTAAATATGGACAGATGAGCTTTGTTTTACTTTTATGGATAGTCTGTTCTGGAACAGTGGTAGCCTCTGTGATATATATCCATCTCTCCGCAACATTCAGTTTAGATACCTGGACTGAGTATTTCTGATGTCATTTGACTTGCTGATGTTCAGTAGATCCATCTGTATTAGGTCGGAGGATGCCTTGTGTGCCAGACATGTCACATCTAAACACTCTGTAGGATACTGAGTATAGTAATACATCTTTGAGGTGGTCCATGCAAGACCTATTGTTTAGAACTTGTATCCTTTTAAGTAAGGTATCTTTGAAGGTATTCCAGTTGTTGCATGGAGCTGGACAGATACATGCCAAAGTGGGCATGTTACAAAATGATTGACCTAATGAGAACTTTGTAAAGGAGGATAACAACATCTCTAGATCCAGTCGCAATCAATTTGTTTATAAGCCATGCAATACAGAAAGGCTTTTTTATGACTCTGAGCACATGCTGATCAAAAGTTAGGTCACTGCACACACACGTTTCCAAATGCCAAACAATTCGGTCAGTTCTCAGAGGGAATTGTCATGATTTTGACACCAGTTAAGTTGGGACAAACCTTCCTGCATGATGGTTAAGTCATTTGAGGATTCAATAACTGCTCTTAGCTTGCAGTCATATCAAACATAGCCGGCCAAAGCCCTTTGGTATTTCTTTTTACTTTTGAGATGGATATGCCAAACAGAAAAAGTCTCAGCACTGACCCCTGGGGGACTCCATTAGTGACTGGTCTCTTCCCCCATTTTGATCTCCAGCATCCTGTGAGCAAGTTGACAATCCAGTTAGTGATGCAAGTGTTTGCTCCTACATTATTCATCTTTTGTACTTCACCTGAGTAGAGGAGTGTGTCAAAAGGCTTGGCCAGGTCAAGGTAATGCCGTATGAACTGTTTTACCTTCATCCATTGCTTTGGTAACAAGAGTAAAGCTTAAAATTTGTCCATGGTTTTGAGCCTTTCACACTTTCCTCTGGGCTGTTTTCAAACACCTTTTAGGGCCATGCATACATGTATGCATTCTTTGATTCACCTTCCTGATTGTATTAAATTAGCACCAGTTTTTAGAATGTGTTTTAAATTTGTAGTTTTGAACAGTCTTCTGGTAAGCAATGAAACAAAATCTATGAACCAATGACAAAACTTCCCATTTCAGAAAAGTTCAACCATAAAAGGCCACTCAAACATTTGTCATTACAATCCACCAATATCAGTAAATATACAAAATCTCTGCAGAAGTAAGTCATCTAAATAATTCCACATTAAAGGGAGCTCTAACTAATGAAGAGGTTGTTGCCAGGAAACAACTTTATATTTCATTATTTCATCTACAAATAAAGTGGCTGTTGCACTTGAAGAATAAATTGCCTATGTTACATTAAAATATGATAAGATAGTAATATTGCAATAGGGCATGGATGGCAAACTGATAACAGGTTCATAGTTACTAGGTAATTCCTCCAAAGGAGGACATTCACAGGGCTGCTGCATACACTCCCTTTAAAGTACAACACAGACAGTATCAGCGATCCATCTTCATACTGTGGGAGTAGAACCCACAGCCTTCTGCATCAAAAGTAAGGCTACTACCTGTTGTGCTACTAACAATGCAAACAGACTTGGAATAAGCAGCACTAAACTTCTCTTCCCCTGAAGGTCTCAGCAATTTTTTTTGTTTAGCAGGAAAGTCCAACTTGGAACAAAGCAAAGGCCCAGGGAGAAATGATCCAGACACATATCTTTGTAACATGGGAGGAAGCCAGAGCACATAGAGGAAACCTACACAAACACAGAGAGAACATACAGACTCCACCCCAACTGAGAATCAAACCAGAGAACCTCTTGCTGTGAGACAACACTACCACTGCATCATCCACTTGACACAACTAAATCTCTCAATTTCACAGCAGAAGAAATCTGGAAAAAGCCAAAATTTATTTGGGGGCGGGGGACAAAGGCCCAAAACCAGGGACACATTTTAAATATTGCTTGTATAATCTTAGAATGGTGCTAAAATAGTGTTTTGTGTTACCATGTGTTTCCAAAAAAGATAGGGATACTGAAACTTAAAGAGCTATCAATATTTAGTGAATTCAATTCTCACTGATTTGCCAGAAAATCAATCATTTTAAGAGAAACGTCTTCTTCTTCCCAGTTAGGGGTCACCATAGCATATCACCTGTCCACTCATGATTAGCAGTGGAGTTTTACAGTGTTGAGTTGCCAGCCTGGCACCCAACCTTCCACAGAAGACACACATGCGCCAAGGGCCAGTTTAGAGTATCCAATCCACCTACATCATGTCTTTGGGATGAAACCAGAGCACCGAGAGGAAACCCACACAACCACAGGGAGGACATACAGACTCCACAGAGAAGGCACCCCAGTCAAGGATCAAATGGGAGAACCTCTTGCTGTGAGGTGGCAACACTAATCGCTGCACCACCGCAGCCACCCACAAATTTTAAGAGGAACAATGGACTGAAATCCCTGAATGACAAGTGGTGGTATGGGTGGAGAATGCAGGCTCCTGTACCTAAGGTACAGGGTTTGAGCCTGGGTAATTCTAACCACCACTTATAAGTAGGTGGGACATTTCACACATACAGACACACACACACACAGACACACACAGACAGACAGACAGACACACACACACACACAGACATACACACACAGGCACACACAGACACACACACAGACACACACAGACACAGACACACACACACAGACACAGACACACACACAGACACACACACACACACACACAGACTCACACACAGACACACACAGACACACACACACACACACACACACACACACACACACACACACACACACACACACACACACACACACACACACACACCAGTCCTACTACCTTCCTAATAACAACGGAGCACAGTCCTACTATACTACAAAGCAACAGCATAACAACGGAGCACAGTCCTACTACAAAGCAGCAGTGTAACAATGAAGCAGAAACCAAAACACAGTCCTGCTACCTTCCTAAGCCCTATTACAATGCAGCAGCATAACAACAGAGCGGAAACCAAAACACACAAAATCTCTCCTTACCGAGCAGCATAACAACAGAGCACATATCATAAAATCTCTCCTTACCGAGCAGGCTTAATGTGATGGAACATAGTTACAGAGCACAGCCTTGGGGGAAACCAAAACTCTGGATGGAACATAGTTATGGAGCACAGCCTTGGGGGAAACCAAAACTCTCTCCTTACCAAGTAGGTTTGAATAGTTATTTCCACACACTTTTTGTGTTTTGAATTTACGTTAACATGCAATGCACACATGAGTCCTCATCCTCCATTGGGGCCAGGTCTTGCAGCTGTAAAAGTGCAGGGGGGTTCTCCCTCCTTCTCACTCTATGGTTCCAGTGGCAATGGATCTAAGCATGTATGTATGCAAGGTCTGTCTGATAATCAAGTTTGTTTATATTTTATGATGCTGCTATCCATCCTGATGTGTTTCTATGTAATAAAACATCTAAATAAACTACCCCGCCTGCTTGTCATCTATGCTAGATAAGGACGAGCGACAGTTTGGGCTATGTGTATGGCAAATTTCAGATTATTGTCGATTTCTACCCCAGGCAGTTTAGTGTGTGGTATGGTGCTGATGATGGTTTTATTTTTGGGCAAGATAGTAAGTGACTATGAAGCTGAGTGAGATCTAGTTGGGCTAAAGAGAAGAAGTTTAGTTTTATTCAGATTAAGAATGAGTTTGGAGTTAGAGAGCCATGATTTGACAGGTGGGAAGGAATCTTGGGTTAAGGTGTAAAGGTCTTGTAGTGTGGGGGCTGTACATATTAATGCAGAGTTGTCTGCGTATAAAAGTAGAACTGGGAGCAAAGGGGAGAGTTGATTTTGTTACTGAATGGCTTGTAGACATCAGGTCAGGTAGCATGTGCCAATCTCAACCACTAGCAGATTCTGCCTGGGGCAGCTATCACCTTTGCTCTGCCCAGTTATGGCTTTGGTAGTGTCTGTAAGAAAAAAATCAAAGACTTTTAGGATTAACTTTTATTCTGTTTTTTTGGAATACAAAAGTATTGTGGCATTTCCCTGAACATGTAAGGTCTTACGTCTTAACTAATACATGGCAGCTTAGACTTATTTTTTACCAAAATGCCTGTAGTTAAACTATATGTTAATATTTTTATGCACATTTAGTCATTAAACATATTACTTGTGAAGTCTAATTATTTTCATGTTTGTTTCATTTGAACAAGTATGTAGAACTAACCATATTAACTTATGTTTCTCTTCAACATCATACCAATGCATACTGCCTCATCTCATGTAGCCTCTATTTCTAAGCCCATAAGGCAAGCCACCATACAATCCAACATTCTGATCATTGGAGACTCCATTATGAGATATACTGATGTTCCTCTCACCAGGCTGAGTAAGGACAAAGTCAAGGTCAATTGCTTATTAGAGACCAGGATCTGCCAGGTTAAGGGTGCTCTCAGGCCATTGGACCACAAGTACCACTATGACTCAGTCATAGTATATAGGGGTGCAAAGTACCTGGACATACCTCCCTGGAATATATGAAGAGAGACATGATGAAGCTCTCAAAATATGTCCCCATGCTGGTATACACCTAGTATTGATCAGTATTTTACCTTCTCCAGTGATGAAGCCACAATATGAACAGAAGATGACTGATTTATATAACTGACTTAATTGCTGGTTTCATTCTAAGGCGGTGTAATATTTGTCAGCATAGAAGCTGATGGTCAATAGACCATGCTTAATTGCCAGGAGTGGTCTGTACCTCTCCACTCTAGACATTTGAATATTAGCTGAAATATTGACCTCCACCAGAGCGCTTGTACTGAATAAATGGGATACAGTATATAAACCATTACTGACCAACGCTGGGGGTGTCGAAGTAGATGAAATAAATAGTAACAACAAAGATAAAGAAAAGAGCCTGCCCTATTTAATTTTGACACACTTTAATGGTGTGGGATGGATAAAGAGATGCATAAATGAGATCTGGGGAATGTTTAGTAGAATGCCCACCAAAGTAGATGTGTTTAAGCAAACACCTAGATACACTTTTAGGAAAAATAAGAACTTAAAAAATATATTTGAGAAAAAGAAAAACAACACAAAAGTGAAAGGGGGAACATGCACTAAATATGGCACATTCAAATGTGGTAGATGTGCACAATGTTCATTTATAGCAGGGACTAAAGATCTTGACCTCCCCACTCTAAATAGGCGGTTGATGGGAAATAAATATTATAGTTGTTACCCAAAGGGGGTGGTGTATTTGTGTTATTGTAAGAAGTGTTGGAAATATTATATTGGAAAAACCGAACGTAATTTAAGGGCCCGCATATATGAACATAATAGAGACATCACTAAGATGAATGACACAAATGCACTCTTTAGACACACCAGAACATGTAAGGAGGCTGATTTTAAATTTTGGATATTGGAAGAAGTGGGTAAGCACGAGAGAGGAGAGGACTGGGAAACTAAAATTGAATTTAGGGAAATGATCTGGCAGTTAACACTGGATGCATGTGGGAATAATGGACTAAATGACCACATATCCATCAACCCTGCACTCAAGATCTTATCAGAGGACCCCAAGAGGCACCACTAAGGTCACCATTTTATCTTATACAACATTTTATTTCATTTTATCTTACATAACATTTTATTTCATTTTACCTCATGTTATTCTATTTTATGGTATAATATATTTATTTACAATATATTATTTTATTAGAATATTTATATACTACATCATTTTTTATTTTTTAAAATGAACTTGTGTAATAACATTTTTTTAATAAGAATTTTCTAATAAGATTTTTTAATATGAACACTTAATGGAACAACAATGAACCTTTAGCTCAGTATTTTATAAGTATTATAAACTATACATATTCAAGGTTGACATATCTCATTTACAAGATTGTGTACAATATATTTTTTCTACTGTTTTTTAACAAAACAAGTTTCTGATGAAAGTCCAGTTTTTCCTATTTTACTGTTTTGGATGAGTTTTAAACAATGTATCTTTTTATAACTTTTTAACAACCTCTTTTTTGGAAAGGTTTCATGCAAGAAAGAGTTAAAATTTGTATTAACTTATGGCCAGCCTATAGGATTTCAAAACTAATTAACTAATTAAACAATTGGAACCATTATTTAAACTGAGGTTGAGTGGAAAAATGTAGATTCTGATGAAGTCTCCGTGGAGGAGATGAACGCGCTCAATCTGGTTGCCTTTTACTGTCTTTTATTGTTTTTTCATTAAAATTTGTAATTTTTGCTGAACTGCGGTGGATTATTGAAGGAATTACATTTCTACTATGGAGGAAAGCCTTTATTGATACTGGACTGCGCATTGGAGTTTTTATTTCCCCAAACACCTGTAACACTGCTCGGATTTCCTGAACCTGGGGAAGCGATAGCTGATAGGACATTGTTACCCCTTCCACTGAGGTGTCAGTCTGAGCCTCACTGAGGAGATCAGTCACCAGATCTCCCACAAACTCCTCCTGCAGTCCACTGCAAATACTCAGCACAAGGGCCTCCCTATCATGGTAAGGTTTCATTATGTTAACATGGTACAATTCGTGCCCCTGCCTCCTGCCCAGCAGTTCTATCCTGTAGTTAACATCACTGACCATCCTTACCACCTTGTACAGTCCTTCCAAAGCTGCTTTCAGCTTGTTGTGTCTGACAGGAATGAGAACCATTACCTGCTGTCCTACAGCATACTCTCTCTATCTTAAGCATTCCTGACATACCAGACCTTTTTCTGCTGTTGGGCTTCCATCAGATTGTCCTGGGCCAAGCCCATGAGTTCCCTGAGCCTTGTCCTGAGGTTAAAGACATATGCCACAACAGACTCCTTGTGGGATTTACACTCACCCTCCCACTCATTACAAATTAAGTCTAGAGGCCCCCTCATCCTATGCCCATACAACTCAAATGGTGAAAAACCTGTAGATTCCCGGGGAACCTCTCTGTAAGCAAAAACAGATGGGTCAAATATTTGTCCCACTCCCTCTTAAACTGGTCTGCAAATGGCTGTGGCATGGACTTGAGTGTAGAGTTTAATCTCTCAACAAGACTATTAGTCTGGGAATGGCGGGGGTGGTTTTTAGGTGCTTCACCCCACAGTACTTCCACAGAAAAGCCAGCAGGTCTGACATGAAATTGACACCTCTGTCAGTCAGTATTTATTTTGGGAAACCTACCCTGCTGAAAATCTCTAACAAAGCATTTGTCACCTTTTCTGCCTCAAAGCCACTGAAATGGGAATCTTGTAGCATAATCTACTACCACTAGGATATACTTTTTCCCTGTAGAACTTGGGGTACTCAGGGGCCCCACAATATTCATAGCTACCCTCTGAAATGGCTCCTCAATCACAGGCAAAGGCATCAAAGGAGCTCTCACTTTGTCTCCTGCCTTGCCTACCTTTTGGCACTGCTCACAGGTCTTGCAGTACCCTGTTACATCTCTGGAAATTCTAGGCCAATAGAAGTTCTGCATTATATATCTCTTTGTACGTGTTATGCCCATATGACCTACAAAGGGAATATCATGGACTATGGCTAGAAACGCCAGATGGTAGGTTCTAGGCATTACCAACTGCTGTATTCTCTCACCTTCTAGCCCTCCCTCAGGGATCCACTCTCTATACAGTAACTCTTTGTCCCAGTATACAGAATCTCCCTTCCCTTGAGAATCAGGCGCCTCATGAGCTACCTCTCTCAGGCCTTGTAATATAGGGTCTGAGAGCTGAGCCAGTCTCAACTCTCTCTTTGTAACCCTTCCCAGCTCCCCATTCACAGGAAGTCTGGCATCCTCTGACAGTGGTGCCTCACTGTCAGCCTGGGTACTACTACTCACCTCTGCACTTGCAGTCACTCTGTCCAAATAACCATCAGTACCCACAAGCAGCTGTGGCTCACCTTCAGTCACATTGCTACAAAATAGCTCCCTCTCTGAAGTAACCACCTCACCAGTCCTGGCTGCAAGTATGTGGTCTGACTCCCCTAGGCTACCAGACCAACATGCTTGTCTCCAAGTCTGACTGCATGTAACTGCATGAGCACATGGTACTGCATTATCAAAACCATTCCTTATCAGGACATCTGCAGGACTATCCTCAAACACACCTACTTGCTGGCTTTCTTTTCCACTCTTCCAGTCAAGGTGAGCCCTAGCCAAAGGTATTTGGAATGGGGTCCCTCCTAAGGTTCTGACTGGAGTAGACTGCTCAGGCAAGTAGTGCTTCTCTGTAAACATTGCAGGCTTCACAATGGTTATGTCAGAGGCTGTGTCCCTTTTAGCAATGGTTTATTTATCATTCACTAAGATAGGATATAACTTCTTGTGGTAGTTTGGTACCCTTGTTGTCTCAAGACAACCTACTGTTGGCATTTTGTCTTTCCCATTTACTGGCTCTCTCCCCTTTTGTTCCACACCTTGCCTCTGTGGACATCTATATGCCATATGGCCCCACTGTTTGCATTCAAAACATTTAACCCCAGGTCCTGGTTGTGTACCTGGACTAGTGACTTCCCTGCTACTGTCAGATTCTGTTGGGACAGTCTAGGATGCCCACCATGGGTTCCTTTAGACCCATGAACAGCACAGGGTGTCCCTTTCATGTGCAGTGATGCTAGGAATAGGTCTCCCTTCTCTCCCAGTTCATCTGAAGTAGCACATTGTCTATCAGCTAACCAGATCCTCATGTCCTCAGGCAAAGTGCTAAGGGCTTGTTCCCTCACCAAAAGGTCTGCCAGCCCTTCAAAAGTGGTGACCTGATATCCACTCACCCACCTATGAAAATAAGTGCTTAGTTCAGCAACATATTCACACACACTTTCATCTGCCTTGCGTCTATGCTCACGAAACGTTTTCCTATACGCTTCAGGTGTGAGCTTAAAAAATTCTGTCAAACAATTCTTACCAGCAGTATAATCAAAAATTCACAGTCAGATAATTTAGACAGCACAGTTACAGCTTTACCATGGAGTAAGGGGGTCAGGAACCGTACCCAGAGCCTTTGGTCAACATCATACTGTTTACATACCCTCTCAATCATATGAATGAAACTATCAAAATTATCCCCCTCTGTAAACTGCAGAAGAAATTTACTGACGTTTGTGCTTCTGGGGTCCAGTTACTCCCTTCCCCCATTACCTCCATGACTCTGGCGAAGAGTCAGCATCTCCTTTTCATGCTGCCTCTGCCTCTCTTTCTCCTCAGCTTCCATGGGTAGCAGTTTCTCATTCTCTTCAGCCTGTAGACATCTCAGTCTCTCTGCTGCTTCTGTTTCCAACTGTTTGGCCTCCAACTCAAGTCTCTTTAACTCCAGATGGATTTTTAAGTCTTCTGTAGAAAAGTTGTGCTGTCCATTTTCTGAGTGTTGTACATCTTCATGACCAGTCTGATCATCTTCCTGGTTGCTATTCTCTGATACAGTTGTGACCAAAGCTGCAATCATGTCTGCTTTAGTCAGGTTTCCATGCACCAGACCTTTAGACTTGCACATCTCAGCCAACTGGCTCCTTGTCAGCTTGCCATACTCCTCTGCTGACATGCTTGCCTGCTCTCCCTGACTAACTAAGCTAACAAAAGAAATAAAAACAGTTGTGATCTGAATGTTCACTGCATGGCTGATTTTGAGTACAAAAACACATTCAATAATCACTGTACACAAGCTACAGGATTTCACTATCCACACTACAACAAGCCAATTAGTATGTGATGTAGCTAACTCACCACTATCAAACAACTAATATCTGATGTGGATATCCCACCACTGCCCCCAATTAATATGTGACACCTGTGCACTGGCCCAGTAATCAAGGAACCTCAATCCTCACCACTAACACCAGTGAGGGGCATGCACATTGGGGGGAATAACAAGTACACACACACAGTAAAGTGCAATTTCCCTTAAGAGCACACATAGATCATAGTCAGTCTTGGGTTAGTTTCTCCCTTTCTCTCAGGATCCCCAATACGATTCCCCACTGGCACAGCTCTAGGGTCCAGATCTCAGCCTAGTAGCCAAGTTAAAACCTCCAGCACTCTCTCTGTCCAACCAGTGCTTTGTGTCCCTGCCCAAGTAGATGACACACACACACAGTCTTTAAGATTTGATTTATATACAAACACACAGACACTCCTGGGGAAGGCTGGCACAAGTTCTCCAGCTGTGCCCCCTTTCTGCCCAGACTATAAGGTAGTACAGACTGCCACCAACCACTAATATCAGCTACTATAAGGCCCTTCCAAAAGGGTGACCAATTTCACTGTGTAATATTACTGTTATCCAAATAGTAAGTGTGCTGAACAGCAAGATTATTGGAGTGGGTTGGACAGTATCACCAAATACATGCAATGCACTCTATGAACTTAAATTATCTCTACACAAAACAGCCACAATTGAAAAGTTTAAAAATATTTAATAATAAATAACAAAAACACAAGACAATACTCCTCAATTCAACACAGTGCTAATCAGAAGTTCAGAAATCACAGGAACTTCAAAACAATATTGTAGTATAATTGGACATAAATATAGAAAACAACTAGTCTAATCTGGCTACATTTCTAATTAACTCTAAGAGAAATCACTGTTCTAAATACTACTTTACTTACAAGACAAAGTGCTGGTGAGTTGTTGTCAGCTTCAGACAAAATCCAAAATGCTCAATCTTTCTCTCTCAGAAAATTTTAAATTGATAACACCCAGTAATGCTGAGTCATTTCATATTACATCATTTTTATCACTTCTCTTTTAGTTCCCAGGCTAACAGAAACTCAAAATTTACATTTCTTTGTAAGTTGTACCTGGCCAGGAAACCACAGCAATAAAAGACACTTTTACATGGAACCCTTAGTAATTATCGCTTAAATTAAGACAATAAAAAGAATTTGCTAGCCCAGATATCTTGTCTCTGAACTTGAGATCAAACACAGTTGTAATTCTTTACTTAACAGCTTTCTTCCAGCAGGGTGCACTGTTGTTACATTTTTGAAGCTCAGTACAACATATAGTTTAATCATAACACATAATTCTCTTTACATTTGTAGAATAAGCTTGTGGATTATATTAATATTTACAATGACATAGAATTATATACAAAATTCTATCTAGCTAGGCTGGCAGCCTTCGCAGATATTATTGCAGTTCTGTAGGAAAGATTATTTTAGTATTAAGTTACATTTTTAAATACCCTTTACTGTTTTCAGTGTCTGCTTTCCATCACAAACTGGCTGTTTTTTTCTGATGTTATTAGTTCCTGAATTTCAGCCTTTTAAAATTGTAGTTCTCAGTGAACAGTGACATGCTGCCATGCAGCCATGTATCCTTATATTGACAAGAAAGGTAATGCCACATTAATATATTCTAATGCTACTAAATCCATCTGTGACCATACAAATACTTTATGTTCAGAAGATCCTTTTACAGTACAAAATATTGTGATTTCACTTTTTTTGCACACTCATTGATCTTTGTTTAGATACTTATTTGGATTGTCAGTCATCAATACATTTTGTTTAAAAAATGCTCAGTTGAACCTCTTTTTTTAGATAATTCTAAGATCAGACTTATTTTGCAGTATTTTATTTTTTTATTTAATTTTTTTTAGTTTAGTTTAATCTTTCACATGATTGTTTTGTATGGAAACTTATAAAAGATATTGTAGAAAGTTAACTTTGAGACATAAAAGATGTAATCATAAAGACAGACCATAGAGATGAAACCCCAAAAGAACGTATATATGGGGAAGCCCACTCCCCAAATCACTTTCACTGTTCCTCATTCTTTCAAAAAGGTCCTGAAAATCTCTAAGCCATGTAAAATGTTGAAGACTCTCAGAGCTCTATGCGCAGTTCCAAAACAGGAACCCTGGCCAGTACTCTAGTTTACTAGAAACTTCACAATGCATTAAGTTCCAATACAAAACCTTGACATAACTGTGTAGCTCAATGAAGTCCACGGTACACTATGGCATAGCAACTGCTCCACCTTTTATGTCAGATCCAGTTCTAGAGAGAGCAGATAGGTAATAGTCCTAATGCCGACAGTACCAGAACCAACATAATAGTGTAGCTGACCCTTGGCAGAAATGTGGTGGGGGTGTGCCATACTAGGACTGAGCATTTCTACAGTAGTATTGTATGTAACAATCCCTGTTGTCACTGAAGAATGTCTACAAATCACATGTTTCAAAAAGGCTTTATATGTATTTTTGTAGCACAGGCCAAGACTACGTGACTACAGAAAATCAGAACATTTGATCAAAAAGCTTTGTGTATGACAATATTTTCCTTATGAGGTATGCAGTTTTATGACCAAAATTCAGGTGGCACTGTGATGGCAACCAGCTATGGAGACTCGAGGCTTCATCTTAATGTGAGAACTAGTACTGCAGGGTAAGTTAAATTCCTGTAATACTAGTTGTAACATATAGTTATTGTAGAGGAGATACTAGGCTATGAGTATTTTCAGTGGTTGCTTAGTGAGCTCACTAATTATTTGATTATGCGAGAAATAGGCAATGAGGTTTATTAATACTGCATGTTGAGGACTCTTTTAAGTTGTTCCTGCTGTAACATTTATCCTATATATTTGCTGTATCAATATAACATTGGATAATGTTTGATGAACTCCTTTGTGATATGACTTTATACCAGGGATAGAACTTGTTAACACTACAGGATGATGAAGGATCTTTGCAATGCTGTTCCCAATTCATTTGGAAACTCAAAATAGTAAAGATTCCTTCAAGACTTATATTACATGGTATTTAATTAGCAGAGCATCATTTAATGAAAACTCCAAAAGATAAACTGAAAAAAAACTCTTTATCATTAATGCATGAAAATTAGAAAAAACTTCAAATGCAAAAATGTATTATAGGCAGAAAAGATTATATACTTTAAGTCCAAAATAGCTTATGCTTGTAGTATAACTCTATGTTATCATGGTTAGATGCCTGTAACATTATCACATATTTTGAATGGTTCGCATCATTAGCTTCCTGTTTTTTTATAATCTTAAAAAAATCTCCACTTATTAAGAGTTAAGAGCGTAATAAAAACAAAATAGGCACAGAAGATACACTTAAGCAAGCCACTTAACCAAACAGCGTCCACGGGCTGAGTCTGTAAAGGGTCCATGAAGATGAGTGCTATACCTCTTTAAACAAATACAAAATTAATGGAAATATAATAATTGATTTTTAAATAAATAATCAACACACATCAATAATACTTCTCTTCACAGATGATACTGCAAAAGAGTCTTCCACTAAAGATGCACAGAATAAAATGAAAAACTTTAGTGATATATATATGGACTAAAGATTAGTAGTAGTAAAACAAAATGTATAATCGTGCTAAAAAGTTAACTATACAAAATGTTTTTAAGAAAAATTTATTGTAGTTAATGATGAAAAAATAAATTTCTTAGGAACAACCCTTGCATTAATAACTGGAACAATAATTGAATTTAACATGAATAAGGTAGTACAGGGACTAAATAAAAAAAACACAAATGGAACAAAAAACTTTAAATATTTGAAGACATATTGTTACTAATTAAAATTATATTATTACCAAATCTCATATATGTTTTTCAAGCAGCAGCTTTAATGTCCACTAGAGCTCAGATTAAAAAATAGAAGAATGATAACATTATGACGTCCCTCCTCTGGGCCAGTGATTAAGGAGCCTCAATCCTTACCACTGACACTGGTAGGGAATGTTCACTGAGAAAAAAAATAGACACTCACAGTGTTTTCAGATGCAGACCTCTATACCAAGTACAATTTCCTTTAACTCATTATATCCAAGACACACCTCCAGATGCATCTGCAGTTAACTCCCACTGACGCTTCTAGGTGTCAAATATTGCTTTTCGGTATTTGCATCAATAATTCCAAAACCATGCTATGTACCAAGTTTAAAAGATTTCTTCTTAAACCTTACACAATGACAAATTCAACTGCATTAATATTTGACCTCTGTCTTGTGCAGGTAATTAGTTTATATAGATATAAGTTTCACATTTTTCTAAATATCTCAAAAACCAAGTAACACAGAATGTCTTAGCCTCATATGAAAGCTCTCAGATAGATGAATACATTTCTGCTGACAGTATATGTGTAACTTGAGTGGTTACTGAGATATTGTAAGTTGTTTATACAATATTACAAACATAGTTACTGTGTTTAATAACATCAAAGAAGAAGCCAAACCTGGTAAGATATCAGTAAAATTCACAAAACAACAAGGATTCCAAACTAATAAAAATGAATTTATTCTGTCTTAGCGCCTCGGCCACAACAGCCTTCGAGTACAAATTTAATGAAAACACTCTCCTATATATATATATATATATATATATATATATATATATATATATATATATATATATATATATATTAAATAATTATTCAATTAAATACAATCAAAAATACAATTAAAACTAAATAGCATGAAATTTAAAGTAAACTTCTCCAATTAACTTCTCTGTTGGCACTATACCATGTTATAATTGTAATGTGTGTTCTTTCATTAGACTTACCCCGGGATTCATGAACCTTGCGCCAGGCGCCAGCATAGCGTCGGCGTTATAACGCCAAATATGGCTGCTTAGCGATTCAGGTATGAATGAATTCCACGTGCACTACCGGCGCGGACCGTCCCGCCCGGCGTAGGTATGCAAAACACACTGTGTGCGGTATTGCACCATGCAAATGAGGGCAAATAGCGATCCACGGTGGCGCAGGCGAAGCGTAGAGACGGCAATGTAAACCAAAAAGCGGTTTACATTTACCCAAACATACCGGAGGTGTAACGGAAGGCTGTCAAAGTCAGGTATCATATAGGTGCAATATGCCAATGTGGAAAGGCACCGAGAATGTCCAAAGAAAATATGCACAAAATGTAAAAAATGACATAAATGGCACGTATGTAGAAAGAACAGCAGACCCCCGGGATATGTGCACAGAAGTTGCAAAGCAATGAAATAATATGACAATGTCCTAAAAGAGCAGTAGAACACAAATCAGCTGCACAGCCACCACACACCATAGTATGTATGTAAAGCTGCAACCCCAGCGCAATGGTTGTCAAGGAGTGGTGGCGGTGTCCGGCGCCGTAACCATGTATTAGTAGTCAATTCCATGCAAATGAGGCAGATAATAGTGAATCACAAAAACGGCGCCGGCGTAAGGATGGAGCAAACGGCATAGCGGTACTACACCGAGGAGTGGCCTACACGAGATACATGTCAACCACAGAGGGTGTGCCACTGTAGGAGGAAGGATATTGGAGGTCAGCAAATCTGGGCTGTACAATGCACATCACAGCATCAGGACTGGCGTGTTAGGAAATAGATGCGCTGAGAGTACAGAATGCGCGTACAAATGCATGTGCACGAGGATGACTACGTTCCCTAAACCAGTCATGTGACGGCCTCACCGGCAACAACCACGGATATAGGAAGGTAATGCGGAGAATACGAGGAAATGCGGAAGCAGTGTAAATGGATCCGTAATGAGCAATTAACACCAATCAATGCAGGAAGGGCAAACGCCGGCAGCTGATAACTCTGCATGCAGACTCCTGCATAACGGGAAAGGGGAGGCATATGAGTGCAAAGATAGTAGAGGATGTAGTAGAAATGCAAAGAGCAAAGAACCGAAATAGCACAGCCAAGTACAGAGGTAGCATAACTGCGGCTGCAGATAAAATGCATCATATGCCATGTGCCTGCAGGATGCAGTAATGTAAGATGCCAGGCGAAGGCAATGCAGGCAACTGTAATGTAACACTACAGGCAGTACCGTTGCAGTTGCAGCGTAAAACCACGGAAATAATCCGTGGATACGGCGCACAGACACACCCAATGACATCACCGGGTATACAGCACAACAGTATTAAATGTGAATGCACACAACACACAGCGATTTCCCAAACGCCACACCGTAGGGTGTAAACAGACAGGGAACGTTTAATATGTATATGCTGGGTGCCGCCGGGCCGTGATGCATAGGTATGTGGCAGAGACAGACGGAGTTGCGGAGGGTGGTGCCGACAACTACCGTAGGCCTCACAGGAGAAGGAGAGTGTTCAGACCAAGGGTGACCTACCAGGGGCTGCGAGACCTGGAGATAGTAGAGCGCTACAGGGTGGACAGGGACACGTTACAGCAAATAGTGGAGCTGTGCCGGCCGCCTGAGAACAAGAGACAACAGAGGGGAGCCCATCCCAGTGGACACAAAGGTATGTGTGAGCTTGCGAATACTGGCTACAGGTACCTTTCAAAGGCCAACCGGGACATAATGGGCATCTCACAGGCATCAGCATCCAGGGTACTACACCAGTTCCTGGATGCCATGTTACCACATGCCCATGAGCACATAAATTTCCCCACATCTCAGGAGGAGTTGGCTAGCAATATCGCCGCTTCCACCGTGTGGCACAATACCGGAGGTCCTGGGTGCGATAGACTGTAGGGACATAGAAATTAAGTCAGCACCGGGGAGCAGGGTAGACGCTACATAAACCGCAAGGGATACCCTCCATCAATTGCCAGGTCGTGTGCAATGCGCAGGGCATTATTATGGATGTGTGTGCTGGCAGCCCTGGAAGCTACCACGACTCCCATATCTGGCATGCCTCACAGCTGTATCAGGTATTCGCCAGGGGACATCACACAAGGTCACCTTGTGGGGATGCTGGCTACGCACTGGAGCCGTGGTTGATGACACCCATCAGAAATGCACACACACACATGCAAGAACGCCATAATGAGGCACACGCACAAACGAGAATAATCATAGAGCGTGTGTTCGAGATGTTGAAATCACGGTTCCGGTGCTTGGATACATCCGGTGGAGCCTTGCAGTACTCTCCAGGCACAAGTGCCCACATATTCATAGTATGTTGTATGCTACACAATATGATTCTGCTGAAACAGCTGCTGCAGGGACATAATGCCGGAGGGCCACCAAGCCCGCCACAACTGCCAGGGCAAGCACAGGCACAGGGCGTTCAGCGCCATGGACACACTGAGCCAGCCCCAGTAGGTAGACAGAGGCGTACCCAATATGCCTACGCCCTGGCAAAGATGGAACGCATAGCACATACGTTGACAGTGTAGGCCCCATGGACTGACACCTCCTGACCTGCACACACAGTAAAATGGACGCCACACAAACTTGTCCGCCCGTAATGTGTACCGTATGTGCGGACGTATGTGTGACTCCAACAAAGGCACCGCCCAAACACTGCACACCCAATAGCCAGCAGAGCATGGAACGCCAACACCTCAACGCCGCCGGTTCGACAGCACACGGCCTAGCCGTATGCTGCCACTATCGCCGCAAGTCGACCACATATGTACTCATGTGCATACACAGATACGGAAATACATATCAGTACACATGTAGAAATATATGCGCATACACAGATATAAAGTACAACAGGGTAATATGGAACCCAGGGATGCAAGTTCACAGATAAGTAAGACGCGAAATCACCACATAGTAAACATAGTGACCGACAACCCGATCATCCTGGAGGGTGGGCAGGGCAGGTAACGCCAGCCATGGAAATGTTAACCTGCATCAATACATATCCGCGTGTCGGGATGGTCACCAGTCCACGGTACAGTAACGGGATATGTGTAGGGTTACCACCTGTCCCACGTTGTGAGGGACAGTCCCCCTTTGGGCAGTTGTGTCCTGCAAAACATTGACAAAATGGCAAATGTCCTGAGATTGTAGGACAAAACTATTTCCCATAATTTCTATATTAGTTGCATAAAACAGTTATTTTGTAGAAGAAACATCTAAATATGATAATAAACAGAATAAGCAACTGTAATGCTACAGGTTTGTATTCTGTCAAAAAAGTGAATTGCTGTCCTTTGTACTGGCCGTGGGTATGTGTTTGCATGCAAAATCTGACGTTTCTACAGAAAATGTCCCACTTTGGGTATTTGAAAAGGTGGCAACTCTAGATATGTGCGTGTCATATCCATAGGATATGAGTGCGGAGATACACGCCGCCACCGGCGATGCGGCCAATGTAGGTATTGTGTTCAACCGTCGGTGCGAAAGCGGAAAGCATACCAGTGAAGTGTACGACATTATGAGGAACGCATCCTCATTTGGGGTGTAAAACAGTTCATGTTCCTCGCAGTTCCTCCAAGTTCCACATTGAAAATGTCTGTCAAACATCCATTGTTAGGAATGTATATAAATGACATCCTGGTAAATAGAATGTACTCATAGTAAGTCAGTAAAGGTTCTTCACTGTAAGTAAATCAGCATATTATAATCAACCTATGACCTACTTAGCTGAAGTTGTCACTATGCCATTACTATGTGTTCCACATTATGCCCATTTGTTTGACATTACTACTGTGTGTGTTCCTCACTCTGGAAATAGAAGGTTGACAGCCATGGCGGCAATATGTGTGTGTGTGAGGTGAGGTTGTCGTGTGTTCCGCTGTGTGTGTGTAATGTGTGTGCCAGTGTAAACTGTGTATGTAGATGACATGTCACAGGCGGAGTGTAATAACAGGCGTAGGCATACAGTACAGGAACCATAGGCGTATGTACAGCAGTACCCACAAAGTAGTACTGACATCTCCTCAGTGGCTATGCACGTGGCGACGTAAAACGATGCAAAGCGGAAATGTCCCAAAGTGTACCACAGGGCCATAGCCAACAGGAGATGTACAAACCATGACCGTAGGTATGGCGGCCATAAGGTAGACTCCACACGGTCCGTCGCCAACGTTACACAGCATCAGGCATGTACGGCGAAAATACGAATGTGCTATCCCGGCACCGATCGTGAACACTTACGGTCCCGTAAATACCGGTGTGTAAGCAAGCGGCACACGAATAGGAGGCTACCGGTAGCATACAGGCCGCCCCAAGTATAGGACCACATTCACCGTAACTATCAGCGACAAAATGCCAATGGATAGCAGGCACGGACGAACATCCGCAGATATATAACCGATGTGAAGGAGGAATACGTGCAGGAAGCACACATGCAGGCGATACCGACAGCAGACGACATCAACCAAACAAACATTCCCGGAACAACAGACAGGTAACCCGCAGCTCCCCAAGCAGGGATGGAGCACACACACAAGCATATCTGGTATGTATAAATGCAAGACTCACACCCGCACTGGCCACCCACATCCGCAGATATACCCCATTGCACATATCAAAGGGATAACAGCTAAAACCGTAGCAAACACATACAGGCAGTGAATGACAGCGGCATACCCACAACAAGCTCCTGGGAAACACTAGCAGCGGCTGATGCATCCTTGCATCCGCTATGTACAGGAAAATAACAGCTATGTAACACATCTGAATGCACAACGCCATCGACAGACGCCGCCAGGACACGGGGACCCACATGTCGAACACAATACCATACTCAACACACACAATCCACGGCTAACACCACAGCGAAATGTGCCCGACACCACACATAGCGGATGCAGTCACACAAACATGATACAATACATACCATCCTCACGAAGGTATTGCAAATAACCAACGGCCACACCAGGAAAGAACCATGGGCTAGTGCCGACGCGTAACGAACGAAAGGAAGGGGATCACCGCCGATATGCGCATAAGTACACACCGAGGAACAGCTATTGGCCTGATTAACACACATGCCTCAGGTGACGACGAATATAAGGAAGACTCCCTGGATATTCAAACCGTATGTTCATACCGAACTAACACGAATAGAGAAGGAGAAACAAGGGAATAGAGACGAACTCAGAACAAAAGGCCGGAAAGGTATGTCGAACCCACGACATGTACCGGTGTAACGACGATACGTATGACGAATCTGTACAGTATGTGAACGGTGTGTGTAGGTAAAGATACCTGTCCATCAGGCAGAGAGAGGCGAAGGTTGGATATGTAATGCTAAAACGCGCAGCATACCAACGACTGTGGACAACGTGTGCACAGCAGTGGGACAACATGTACACACCCGGGATAACCCCAGGTTCGGCTTGCCACCTTTTCAAATGGCCAAAGTGGGAAATCTTCAAGACACACATCAGATGTTACAGGTGGACACATACCCATGGTCAGTACAAAGGTTAGAACTCTACTCTTTTGCATAAAGAAAAGTGTAGTCTTGTAGCAGTTAAGTTGCTTATTGTGTGTCTTGTAACATTTAGGAATGTACATACATAAATAAGTATGTGATGCAACTCTTACATAAGAATGGCATATAGTGATGTCCTACAATCTCAGGACATTTGCCATTTGTAATATATTTTGTCAGGACACAACTGCCCAAGGAGGGACTGTCCCTTGCAAAGTGGCACAGGTGGTAACCGTACCCCAGGTCTGCCATAGGGGTTGCAAACACAGAACAATGCCACCACCCACGCTGATGCTGGCAGTGGACATCCAACAATGAAGTGCCACAGCAGGGGATAGGACATGTATGTATAGTGTCACAGCACACATGTGCATGGGCATATACCATCGATGTCATATGGAATGTGCGCACGACGTGCACGTATCCCACGCAGTAGGGGCGACTATGTCAATTATGTGTAATGCAAAGCTGTCATGATGGATATGTTCACAAATCATAGACAGTATCACAGGCATAGCATGCATGATGGAGCGATGGCCTAATGTTATGTACATACACAAGATATGTATGGCCTGCACATATGGGACAATGTAGTAGCAGAATAGGTACCCGAAATGGAGGGAACAGCAAGTGACCATGTCCAAACGTTCCATAGCAGGTGCAATGTGTGCCACAATGATGTCCAGCAGGGCCGTGTGTAAACACATGTGCAATGTACACAGTACTGACCCCCCCCCATGGTAGTGTCCACTGAACGGCAGAACTGGATGTCAACTGTCATGTCTATACAGTACGTCCGCTGTGGTGGTACCATGGGTCTGTGTCACCCTACCAGCAAGGAAGCTATCACATGACTAGTGACACAGTGTGCCCCTGTGGGATGTGCACAGGACCTATGTCCCACAGCATGGTGTGTGTCCAGTCTGTGGATGTCACACAGACGCCCGGGCTGAGCAATGTGGCATGTGTGCACACATGCAGGACTGCTCCTCCCACCCTGCCCACTGCAAACGCCATGTAGGAGTACTACATGCATCAGTACTGCGGAGAACATGGCCCATGGCAAAGTAGATTACACCCCTGTGTTAGTGGCATGCAGGTGAGCACAGATGTGTTACATGACTGTCATTTGCATATGTAAACTGTCTGAGCTGGGTAGAGAGCACAGCATGACTATACTGAGACATGTAACGTTGTATCCATTGTGTAAGGTACACCACACATGTGTTATTGTAACACGGCCTCCGTGTACATGTGTGTATGGCACTGGTACAAGGGCACCCAAGGTATCAGCTAGACATACGGTCCAGAAATGCGTGGTCCTGCACATGTGTACCCACGCCATGGTGTAATATGGCAACCACAGCACCATGTGGGCCATGTGTGTGTACATCAACCATGTACAACGTGATATGCCTGTATAGGGACAGTATCCATGTGATACACACCGCATGACTGTCAGTATGCAAAGGTGATGTGTATGCACTATGTGTGATGTAACTGATGCAATGATATCTACATGATATATCTGCCACACTGACACCTGTATGGGTGTCAGCAACATGAGTAGGATGAGCTAGAATGTTGCCAGGTATGTAGAAGTGGTATATGTAGGCATGTACAGTACTGTGTGACAGCAGGTAGTGTACGTATGCAAATACTGAGCATGAGGGGCCACATGTCTGAGGACCGTGCAATGTCACACGTCCCTGACTTGTTGTAGTTAGCATGATATGCCTGCACCACTGTGTGAACTGTACAGAAGGCACATGGCGTAACATCCCGATACATAGGGTACGATGTGATGCTGGATGTGTACACTGGCAATAGCATAAAGTGGAATGGTGCTGAAGGGCAAAGAGTGGATCATGTCTGATGTGATATCCTCTGTACCACCCCAACCACCCATGCAATAATATGACAGGTGGCCAGCATGGGATGTGGTGTGCTGTGGCGCACAGAAGCCCAACAAGGGTGCCAGGAAAGGCATGCAGGTAGTCAATGAGTGTGTGAAGCATGTATGTCAAGATGTGGCCCAGTGCCATACTGAATGGCCCAGTCATGGGTGTAGAGATGCAGCCCCAGACGTGCAATGCAGTACCATCCATGTGTAGTGTGATAGATGTGGTAGTGTG
Source organism: Protopterus annectens (assembly GCF_019279795.1). Lineage (NCBI taxonomy): Eukaryota > Metazoa > Chordata > Ceratodontiformes > Protopteridae > Protopterus > Protopterus annectens. The sequence continues at coordinate 1,129,244,485 of NC_056725.1, read as the reverse complement.
GTGGTCAGGGTGCACAACGTACATGAATGGGCTAGCAGTCACTGACGTGTGCTGCTGCAGAGACATGTAACAGCCAGGTTGGCGGGATACAACAACTACAGCGGTTTGAGGTGACATTGGGACTGTGTTCCCGGACATAACATGTGCATGGCAGTACTATGTATGTGTCCACAGGGTTAATACAATGTCCAGCCAATGATTGGAACCCTGTAGTGAGTGAGAGTGTGTATTGTTGGTAGGTACCCCATTGGCAGGCACGATGACAGCAACATCTGTGTTGTCAATGCCTGCATGACCGTGGTATGCTGCATTGAATGTGGATGTAGTCAAACAGCAGAGACATACCACCACACTGCGTGAGGGCCCACACTGCAATGTCTGGCAGTCATGTGTAGGTAGCTAGCTGTGGAGTATGTCATGCACCATCAGGACACACCATGACTGTCAAGTGACACACAACACACAGGTGAACATAACTACCGTGCAACAGCCTGCACATGTGCCCATACAGCACGTGTGCATGGAACAGGAATACCACTGTGGCGTCTGTGAAAAGGCCAGTACCACCATGTCTCAGTGTGGAATAGCATGGTCCCTACCAGTGTGTAAATGTAGCAGAAGTGCACTGTGATCAGTGTTGGCATAGGCACGTAGACTGTCCATCGTACGGGGTGCCATGCCATCAACTACCACTGTCAGTGGATGTCAGTAATACCGGCTGTAGTGTGTATGTACCATGCATGCTGCTATGGTTGTGTGTTTAGGGTGTGGCTAGCAGGGATGGTAAGCATGGATGTTCAGCAAACAGAGGGGGGAGGTGTGTAGGCCTAGCACACAGACACATGGAGGTTTGGTGCATGCTGAGGGTAGTGTAGGTATGGTATGTGTCGTGTAATGTGTCACCCAGCTATGCATACTGCATGGCCAAGCATGTGTGGGTACATGGGAGTCCATACTAGGGAAGGGCGTGTTGCTGGCAATACATAGCAGTAGCAACTGTCCTAGGTGCAATGTACAGTATGCCAACCCGACCGGCATGTAACCTGTGGTGTACAGTGTATTCACTGTCGCGTGTCACAATGTGCGAGGCCACGAACATGGGTATCTGAACATGGACTACCTATGATGCAATGTGTCATGGGAATATACAGTATGTGTGTAAATCACGGTGTGGTGTGGGAACCACCCACCCGTGTGTGTTGCAGTCCAGGTATGTGCCTGGGAGGTATGATCTGTGTACAATCTGGACTGGCAGGTGTGCCGTGTAGGGCATGGAGGCAGGTCCCAGGCACTGCAGATAAATGACATGTGTGCTGTACTGTGTGTGCAGTGCTAGTGTACAGCACAGTGGAGGGTGTAAGCATTGTCACACATTACTGCATGCTGTGCCTACCTGTGACAGCCCTGCCGGAGACAGACATGTGACACCACTGCACAGGCAGCATAGCATGTGAAGATGTACATGTGGGCTGCACACCTTAGGCAGATGTCCACACGGCATGTGTGCCACGGTAGTGTGGTTGAACACGACTATCAGACTGGACAAACAGCACATGCCTGCATAACAACAGTATGACCATAGTCAACAGTCCCAGTGACAGAGTAGGCCAATGTAGACTATCCCTGCATGCAGACCACTGGCTACTGGACACCTGGCTAGACACACACCTGGAGGGTTAATTCACCATTGAGCCATCACATGTCCAAGTCCATGTGGGCCGTATAATGTCATCACAGGGTGGTCACAATAGCAGGTGGCAAGGCAGACACGGTGTACCAGGTGATGTGTCATGTGTGCATATGTCGACTAGCACAGCCGCTCACATGTCTGCAACATACTGGTGCACGATGTATACTGTTACATGATGAATGGAACTGCACTGTCACCCACTACAGGGCCATCTGACACAGGTGTGTTGTGACTGGTGTAACCCATGTTTGCACAGGATACACACTGCTGTTGTAGGCAGCCATGCTGGTGGCCACCAGTGATATATGCAGTGGTCATACAGACATACCGTACACAGTGTTCATGCAGGAATGTCCATTGTCGTGGACGATGCGCTGCTATGTGAATGTAGGTGTTTGTTGTGAATGTCACACATCCAGAAGACACCATCTGGTGCAGTCATGGTTGTCAACACCGGTACACACAGCCACAGCAGTCAGAACCCAGTCCTGACAATGTGTGTCAGCCACCCTCGTACTGTGTGACATATGTGCACATGGCGGAACACCTCCCACTGTCATCTAAGCTGGCTACATGATGGCTGGAATGTATTGCCAGGTACAATGCTGGTAGCCGAATGAAGTACCTGGAATCAGACACAGTACGCTATGTCAGCCATGTAAACCATGCACAACAATGACCGCCCAACAGACACAAACAATGCATTGACACATGGAACATGTGCACATGACAACCCCCAATGAGGTATGTTGCACATATTGATGTACAATTGTCATCTATGGCCATAGCATGGATGCAGACACACATACTCCACAGGTAGTACCATGTGATGTAGGTAGGTGGGCATTGCTCGTGTACATGTCACAGTAGATGTCCACACACGTCCTGCATAGCCGTCATGTAGGGGTAGCTGTGGTATGTGACAACTGGACATGCCCATACAAATTACCATGTCCCACAGGAGATGTGTTAGGTGTGTACCACATGTGACGTGGTGACAACAAGCTGCGATGTGTATGGCTGCCGGTGTACCTGTGTGACATTGTCTGTGATGGGTGCAAAGGCACATAGTATTGTATTGCATGCACACAAGCCCCACATAGGTGCATAGCCTGAACATACAGTACAAGGAGTGTGTGGGATGATAGCAACCCACAGGTGGAGATGGGTACGGACGGCAGCCCACAACCACATGTGTGTGTACGGTGTTCACGTCCACGACACATGAGCATCTGAGAGGCTAGCGTCACAGCTGTACAGGGTCGCATGCATATATGTTCAGCAACATCCCTGTATGTCCCACCACTGGCCCGTGGACCGATGGACACCAACCAAATGTGCAGATATGAGATGTGCACAGCGCACCACAGATGCCTACCGTAGAACAGGCCTACCATGTACACATGTGCACAGTAGGTCTGCGCCACCTGCAGTCAAACACGTTAGGTTCCAAACCACACCAATAGTCCAGGCAATGACACAGATGGACGTGCATGCCTGTGTGTATGTATGTCTGTGAATGCCTCCAGCATAGCAATATAGCTGTGTCACCGTTGTGAACAACAATATGAATGGGTTGTATGTGTGTGGGTTGCATCATATGTGTATGGTCAGATCGACGATACCATCAGTGGGCCTGCTATGTGAACATCCCTGTCCCCATACATGGATACCTCTGCTGAGCCCAACACCACATTCACAGAGGGAGGGATGGCGGTGTGTAGTGCAGCAGCAGACATGTGGGTGGCAGCGGCACTGGATGTACACATATGTGTTACCCACATCAGTTCAGGCAGCCATCCATGTGCATGGGATAGTGGTGTGTGTGCACATACAGCACTGTGTCGATCAATATCCCAGCACATAGCACCTGCCAGGGCTACAGTGTATGCATGGATGTGTGATACCTGCATGCACCAGACACACCCTCAACAAGCAGTGTACAGCATACCTCGCTCAAGGACAGTGCCCACACCATGGTGATAAACATGTTGAATGTCCATATTCACACAGCTATGACATATGCAATGGACAGCCACCCTGCCAATACCGTCAACACCCAGGTGGATCACACCCAGTGCCATGTATGTGGCATACCCTGCCATATCATGCAGAGCTGACCAGCAAGGCTGCATGAGCTATCACAGTCCCACATGGTGCAATGGACAAAGGGCACTCTCACTATCAACCATACACAGCAGTAATGTGGCGGCGATGCACCCTGTCATGTTACAGGTGCTGTGTGATGCTCTGCACAATGTGTGTGTACATGCTATGCATGGCCTTTCCTGCTAATGTGTCATGGTTACACATTGCTCCACGTCTATCACATATGCAACACAGGTGAGCTGTGGCAAGTTGTCCAGCACCCGTACAGTGCTGTGTGGAAGTACATGGCACAACACATGCATGTGCAGGTGTCCATGTGTATGTGTACAGTGCCGCTGCTGACGCTCACAATGGACACAGACGTGATGTGTACTGACATATACACAGCGCCCAGGTGAACAGTACCACAGACGTCACATGGGGACCTATGCCAACTGATATGGACATAGGTGCAGCCAGGTACACATGTCCATGGCAGGCTAACATCTACATGGTGCGTGTACAGTGTGATGGGGTGGCACACAGATATGATGTGACACCCAGTGCTCAATGGTGTGAAGCCAGAACATCGGCTGTGTCACTGCCACGATGCCCTTCACAGATCACTGTGCAGATGTCGTCGCATGTCATAGCAATGTATTTCTAACAGTATGCCAGGACAGGAGTGTCAAAGTGCCCTGCCACCATCATTATGTCTTCCAGATAATGCCACGCCCCGCCTTCCACCATTCAGCCGACAGGAGGAGGAGGTGATCATTCCATACCTCCATGGCAACCACGCCGCCCTATTTAGCCATGTGCCACAGCAGGCACAGGAACGGCAGGAGATGTGGGAGGAGATGTGCAGGAGGGTGAACAGCGGGCGTAAACAACCGCAGCTATCAACAAATCCGCAGGCACTGCACAGACCTGGTCCAGCATGCAAGACAGCGTGCCGCTGCAATCGCCAGGCAACAACGTGGGACAGGTGGTGGGCCACCAACCCAGCCCCCACTCACAGCCACGGAGGAGCTCCTGGCCAGTCTGGGGACACCCACGGAAGAACACGCAGAAACACTTGCGTCCATCGTGGAGATGGGTGTCTCCCGTGATATGAGCCTGGAGCCGCATGGTAAGTCAGTGTTGCATGTTTGTATGATAGGCGACGTGGGTGTGGGTGTCATAGTACAACACATGATATAGCAATACATGCCAGGTATATGGCCACACAAGATGCAAACCATAGTATGCTATGTTGTGTTAGCAGACATGTGCATAGCACATGCTACCACACACATGCATGATGTGAGATGCACAGTGCTGACTGTGGAGATAGTAATGGCTAATGTGTATACCTTTGTGCAATGCCTTTACAGGTACGACTGGCGGATAGCAAGGACAAGGGTCTGTTGCAGGTAAGTCTGTTGCTAGTCAAAGGCATGTTCTGCTGCATTGATATTCCCCATGTGTCTAAGCATGACATGCTCACCTGTGTGTGCCCCAGTCACGGTATACAGCTCGCACCACCCGACACACACAACACCCATGTACAGTAGATACACCCGTTAGCGTAGAGTGCTATGACACCACACAACCTATTGGTGTGTTACGTGCAGTCAGCTATGCATACAATGGTGTAGGTGTTACACAATGGCTGCATGTGTAGTATGCATTGGTATGCCAGTGCAGTATGCACACAGTACCACATAGTGAGCTGTGATCTGGCCAGAGCACAGGTGTTACCAATGTGACCCATGCCCCTGCATCGGTGCACACGCCAGACATGGCACATGCCATGTCCCATGCACGTGGATGTCTGGCTGCAGCATTGTCACACCATGACATGACCTATGCACAACATAGCAGACATCCACACTGTCAGCATATCCGCACAGAATGTGACACCTCACACTACTATGGTTGTATGTCACATGGGCCACCACAGGGCCGTGTGCACGATGTCTACCAAACACAATAGTCAATGACTCAGACAGACAAGGCCATGGTTGATACCTACAGGCATGTTGCCACACAGCACATCCACAGTGGGTACTCACCGTTGCACCCTGTACACACATAGTGGGCTCATCACTGTAGTGGACCCCCTGGACATCCAATGTAGTACACCAGTGACATGGAACGCCTCCACAGCTACTACAGGTGCCTCCAATGTCCACCATATAATGCGCTGCGGAGCATCTGAACTGACTTACAGACATGGCAATGTAATGCGTCCAGGTCACGCATTGCACAGACACATAGCTGTGTCCTGCTACTGTGCAGTGGCACAGAGCCCGCAATACACACTGTACAGCTATGCACACAGCTCACAGCAAACGTACCTGCACAGACATCACTGTTACCCATACATTGTATCTGTACACTGTACACATAACACTGCACCGTGACAGCCATTGTGATGTGGTGCATGCGGGTCACCATCGTCACATGTCCACATGATACCGCACATGTTTGCGGTGTACATTACATACTGTCGGCAGCCATGTGTACTCTCAACTCGCCCGCGGCCACCCGGTGTATCACACTGATGCATGCAAACTACCATGAATGTGTGTACTGCATGCCTACTAAATGACACCTGCCTGTTGTACTGTCCCCACCAGGGCAGTGTACATACTGCCACTATGAATGTCTGGTCTGCATTCACTGGTCTGTGTTGTGTGAATGCTGCATGCCACCTGCATTATCACATGCATGCTGTCTGTGTGTGTGTGTGTGTGTGTGTGTGTGTGTGTGTGTGTGTGTGTGTGTGTGTGTGTGTGTGTGTGTGTGTGGGTGTGTGTGTGTCTGTATTATAACTGATGGTATGTCTTTGTATTGACAGGTGCTGTAGGTGAGTTCCCTCCCGCGGTCAATCTGATGCTAGTGTCCCCACAGATACTAGTGGTGATGACCATGTGCATGAGGCACAGGCAGGGTCGTCACAGGCAGACACTGTGCCAGTGGAGAACATCACACATACGTCCCTTTCATCCCCGCACACGGTTCAGATGCCGACACATACCCCAACACCGTTGACCATAGATGACGGTCAGACAGCGCCTGTTGTCCCCGAGCAGGAATGTGTGGTGGCTGCAGAAGGTGTGGGTACACACGATGTTGCCAGTGTAAGGACTGGTGCAGTGCCACGCAGGCATGTGGCAGGTGCTGCTCGTAGGGGAGCACCGCTAGACATACACCTGCCGTACAGGGTGCAGCAGCTGGTATAACCAGACGCATGTTCCAGACTGTAATGGCGGCGCAGGCACGCGTCAACGGCAGAACCAGGAAGGGCAGAGGCTGCAGAGGTCCGCAATCCGCATTCCTGAATGACAACATCCAGGCATTGGCGAATGCACAACAGCATCTTGCCGATGTTCTGGATAGGAGATTGGGTGACATGGCTGGTATCCTCGACCGAGGCATGGCCATCCTTGAGCGTGCGCAGTCCATGCAGGAACACCAGTTAGGGGTGAGGCATAGGGCACGTGGGCGTGTGCCAGCAACACCACCTGCTGCAAGTCAGTGCGTGCGTGCCACCTCCCATGCCCACCCAGACAGTGCTGGTAGCAGCAGCAGTGCAGCTGCTACTACACCATCCACACCAGGACAGAGCAGGCCACGTGGACGTGGCCCTGGACGGCCCCGTCGTGGGCACGTTTCCAGCGGACATGTGACATCGGAGAGTGGACAGTCCGTACCTCCACCCGGTCGCGTCTCGTGCGACCCCAGGCAGGCGCGGGTCAGGTCGCCGCCGGCAGACACAGTGAGCCGTAACACCTGCACTGTACAGTCAGGGGCTGCCAAGCATACCCCGTAGGCATCACAGATTACTGAACTGTGTACACACACACCCACACACAGCAGACACAACTGTAGGGCTCCACCACACCCACATGCAATCTACATAGTCATGCCCACTCAATGCACTGGCCCTTACACACACACATGATGTCATCCATTGGTACAGCCCATGCCTGTGGCACACATATCACCCTGTGCATATGATGAAGTCCCTGCCGCATAACTGTGAGCTACACCATCACTGCACGGTTAAGCTAACATATTCTGATGCACAGGGTGGACACGATAGTGAGAGGTGTATGTGATACCTGTGTCCGCATACTACGTGATGTGTATGTTGTGGTGTGTGTGTATGGCTGGTGACAGGTATGTATGTGATGTGGGTTGTGCACGGACATCATGCAGCAGACATACCATGCAGGACAGGTGCAGCATTCATTGATATGTGTACACAGTATGTGTGGTGGTTACATGTGTAGCACCATGTCGGTGCAGTTAACCCGTATGATACTGATGGTGTACTTGCACGCCTACTGGGAGCACTGTAATTAGTTCCCCACGTAGTCGTGGGGTACCCACAGGCATGTCTGGCAACATCAGCATAGCACAGTTACCCGCATCCGCATGGACCCCTACATAGGTACATAGGCGCACATGAACGTAACAGGATATGTGCCCCACGACATGTGTGGACCTAGCATGACTGTGTGTGGCGCCTAACACCCCTCAGGATGGGGATGCCATATCCATCAGTCCCCAGTCCCTGGTCTAGCAGTGACACACAGAGGTTGGCTGCCGATAACTATCATCACACATCCACATGTCATTAGCAGTCCTGGACAAAGGCAGTCAGGGCCTTTCCTTCACATGGCCTGGCACTCCCCCCGTGTTGTAGGGGGTGTCTGGCCGTTAACCCTGTTCCCCAGCACGCCCCACTCATCTTTGTGTTGAGGTGTCTGACAGTCGCTTCTGTGCCCGTGTTTGCATGGAGCCTGGGAGGTGGAATGTGCCCATGTCACCCAGGTCAGACATGGCCGTGTATGTCAGGCACAGATCACCACGGAGCAGCTGTGCTGTGAAGATCCACAGCCGGTGTCCCCTTGGCCGCAGCTTGTGACACATGTCCTAGCACCGCTATCCCCGCCTTGTGGAACGCTTATGTCCTTCCGAGTGCTGCAGGCGGCAGGTTAGCTACAGGCCACATGTGCCATTGTATGCAGTCATTGCTCTGGTGTGTGATGTGTACAGGGGTACAATGAACACCCCTGATGTGGTTGCCATTCCATCCAGACCAGGAGGCCACAATGGAATGTCTTCACACCCACATTGCCATTGTGTGTGTTGACAGAGGTTGCCGACAGGTGTGGTAGCCATTTCCTGAACACGCCCACCATCTTTAATGGCGTACCACCTACATGTGACATTGGGATGAACATGTCCTTCACACTGGGTAGGGCTGCACCTTCTCTGGCATTTAGTAGCAGGCCATGGCTCTGGCACCAGTCATCCTTGTCTATGACGCCTAGGTGGATGTCCGTGTAACATGGGGTGTTGGGTATGTTGGCGGTGCGTAGTCATCTGCATACCTTGTCTGCTACAATCCCCTATGATTGCATGCACATTGAAGGTCGGATGCCATATGGCAGGGGGCACAGGAGTGAGCCCTGTGGGCCTCCACTGGGTCCAGATATGAGTGTGACAAGGCACCTTGAGCACCAACCCTGTGTGGTGTGACCTCCAACCTGTCTGAGAAGCATCGGGTGACATATGTCCCCACATGTATGCTGGCGAGCCTTCTATGGGTCCCATGTGTAGTGTGCTCTGAACGCTCCCACCAGGTCATGGTACTGTGTGCAAACCCACGATCCCCATCAATGGCCTTGGTGACCACTCCAGACTGGACGAGCAGGTTCGGGAGGCAGGATCTGCCCTTGACTATGTAGTTGTGGGTATGTTCCGCATTGGCTGTACACCGCTATCTGTAACCATGGCCACCTGTATGGACCTCCACACAGCTTTGCAGACAACACTTGTCAAGCGATAGGGTGTGGCTGTTGACAGTCCATAGGAGCACTACCCTGTCATAGTGGGACCACAGATGCCATATGGCATGCATTGTGGAAATAGCCCATAGTAAGGCTAACATGACACAGTGGTCGCATGTGTGGGCCGAGGGCCTCAATGAGGATGGATAGCACACAGCCAGGGACACCATCGGTGCCCATTGCTGACGTGTCAAACGACATAGAGATATGGGATCAGCCCAGGCCATATGACATGTTTGGGAGGATACACTCTGGTGGGATAGATATGTTCCCTGTTGGGGGGGGGATGTATGCATGGAACATGTCCTGTGGTTTGCAGACAATGTCTGTGGGTGCAGTGACTGTTGTACCATTCTGGACCATTTCCAGGCAAGTCTGTGTGCCCCCAACCATGTCCTTACCACAGTTAGGGAAGGCCCTGTGGTTGTCTCATGTGCCCTCTGCAGTACCACTCCCACAAGCGGACCTGGATGATGGTATGTGGGGCCGTATGGTGACGCCGGTATGAATGGGTGATGGTTTCCTGGTACTGTCATTGCTCTGCCATGTAGTAGCTCCAACTGTTGATGTACAGGTAGTCAGTGGCTGCAGTCCACCACACCATGTGCCTACCTGTGGTGGACAAGGGCCTGATGTCATCATGTTTGCCTGTTGCAGACATGCATGTGGGTGGTCGGGAAGGCATTCGTTAGGCGCTTGCGGTCTGGCCTCTGTTCAACACTGGCATGGAGGACTTGTAGGGTACCACACCGGTCGATGATGTGTGTGGTTTTCTGTGGAGAGGTCATCACTGAGGTCCCCCATGCTGGTGTTGGTTACAGTGAGTGGATGACCAGTGGATCCACTATACGGTCTTGCATCACCATTGAGGGCTGTACATCCTGTGTGGGGCATATCCTCACCATGTGTGATGGGCAGAACTGTCAGACATCCCCCCCTAGTATGTATGGTGCATGGCTGTTTAACAGTGGCCAGGTGTGTGAACACCTGGGACTGCTGGCGACTGTGTTGTGCCATGGGTAATGTTCCCAGGCTATGTATGGGTGGTTCATGTCACCCAATACGGTGCTGTTGTGAGAGCATGCCCACTCACCAGTGTCCTCAGGACATCTGTGAAGGTATCCTGCGTTTGGGAGGGTTGTCTGTAGCATGCAACAAACTGTAGGCCAGTCCTACACATGGTTAATTGCACCTAGATATTCCCCGCAGCAACGGCCACGTCTGTGGCATGGCCGGGTTGCTGTTGTGTGGCCGGACACACAGGACGGTCCGCATTCCGCCACCCATGCCGTCGCACCATGTGTATGCATGTCTGATCTGTGCCGACTCTAAGTGTCTGAGCATGCCCAGTAGGCAGCTGTGTAGATAGACACACAGCACAGTGCACACCGCGCCTGTCTGCAGTTATACCCCGGGTGCATGCCTGTATCCCCTACGCAACGGCCATGTCTGTGGCATGTCCAGGTTCCTGTTGTGTGGCTGGACACACACGACGGTCCACATTCCGCCACCCATGCTGTCGCAACATGTGTATGCATGTCTGCCCTGTGCCGAGTCTAAGTGTCTGAGCATGCCCAGTATGCAGTGATGTACTGATCAGTAGTTACTTGTTATTCCCGACTGCAGTACTAACGTGTTAGTGTACGGCGACCTTGGGATGGTAACAGACTGCGGATCGCGACTCTGTCCGAACTCCCGATCGGGCGCATTGCCTCTGCAAATTATACCACTCACGAGGGGTATGCCTCCTGACAGCGCCTGCTCAGTAAACTCGGTAGCGCGTTCTGTAAATGCTTCATACTGTAGTGTGTTCATGTAGATAGGCGTAGGTTCGTCCCCCGTCCCTTCTGTGTGTGTGTGTGTGTGTGTGTGTGTATGTCTCTGTGTGTGTGTGTGTTTCCAGCTGCCTCTGCGACTGATTATGCTTTTAGACGCCTGCAACACATGCCTCGCTATTTCCAACTATTGTCTTATGGTGACGCCAGCAGCATACAAGTATGCCTGTGACAGCGCCTGTTTAGTAAACTCGTAGCGCTGCTCTGTAAATGCTTCATACAGTAGTGTGTTCATGTAGATAGTCGAGGTTCATCCCCCGCCCTTCCGTGTGTGTGTGTGTCTCTGTGTGTGTGTTTCCAGCTGCCTCTGCGACTGATTATGATTTTAGACGCCCGCAACACATGCCTTGGCTATTGCCAACTATTGTCTTGGGTGATGTCAGCAGCCTACAAGTATGCCTGTGACAGCGCCTGTTTAGTAAACTCGGTAGCGCTCTGTAAATGCTTCATACAGTAGTGTGTTCATGTAGATAGTCGAGGTTCGCCCCGTCCCTTCCGTGTGTGTGTGTGTGTCTCTGTGTGTGTGTTTCCAGCCGCCTCTGCGACTGATTATGATTTTAGACGCCCGCAACACATGCCTTGGCTATTGCCAACTATTGTCTTGGGTGACGCCAGCAGCCTACAAGTATGCCTGTGACAGCGCCTGTTTAGTAAACTCGTAGCTGCTCTGTAAATGCTTCATACAGTAGTGTGTTCATGTAGATAGTCGAGGTTCGCCCCCGCCCCTTCCGTGTGTGTGTGTCTCTGTGTGTGTGTTTCCAGCTGCCTCTGCGACTGATTATGCTTTTAGACGCCCGCAACACATGCCTTGGCTATTGCCAACTATTGTCTTCGGGTGACGCCAGCAGCCTACAAGTATGCCTGTGACAGCGCTTCTGTTTAGTAAACTCGGTAGCTGCTCTGTAAATGCTTCATACAGTAGTGTGTTCATGTAGATAGGCGAGGTTCATCCCCGTCCTTCAGTGTGTGTGTGTGTCTCTGTGTGTGTGTGTTTCCAGCTGCCTCTGCGACTGATTATGCTTTTAGATGCCCGCAACACATGCCTTGGCTATTGCCAACTATTGTCTTGCGGGTGACGCCAGCAGCCTACAAGTATGCCTGTGACAGCTTCTGTTTAGTAAACTCGGTAGCTGCTCTGTAAATGCTTCATACAGTAGTGTGTTCAAGTAGATAGGCGAGGTTCGCCCCCGTCCCTTCCGTGTGTGTGTGTCTCTGTGTGTGTGTGTTTCCAGCTGCCTCTGCGACTGATTATGCTTTTAGACGCCGCAACACATGCCTTGGCTATTGCCAACTATTGTCTTGCGGGTGACGCCAGCAGCCTACAAGTATGCCTGTGACAGCGCCTGTTTAGTAAACTCGGTAGCGCTCTGTAAATGCTTCATACAGTAGTGTGTTCATGTAGATAGGCGAGGTCCGCCCCCCCCTTCCGTGTGTGTGTGTGTCTCTGTGTGTGTGTGTTTCCAGCTGCCTCTGCGACTGATTATGCTTTTAGACGCTCCGCAACACATGCCTTGGCTATTTCCAAATATTGTCTTGGGGGTGGCGCCAGCAGCCTACATGTATGCCGCTGACAGCGCCACGCCAGTTAACTCGGTAGCGCTGTGTAAATGCTTCATACTGTACTGAGTTCATGTAAATAGGCGAGGTTCATCTCCGTCACTTCCGTGTGTGTGTGTTTCCGTTGCTTTCGAAAATACAACTGAATGAGCAAATTGTTAAAGTGTTCACAATCAACAATGTGATATTTAAAATCATGTTAAGACTCACATTGTTGATTGTGAACATTCTTAGACATAGCATTTTTCCTGCACACGTTGTGGAGACAACAGAAACGTTGCATGTTTTAATGAACTGTTTAAATGTTACGAAGACTTGTGTTGTGTCGAACTACAGGGACTATTCTTGCTGCAGGTTGCTGGTTTGTTTGTGTTTCTGTCTTGTCTATGAATGCTACCCTGCTACTCTGTTGGTTATTACAATAATGTATTAATATGTATCTATTTTATCCTGTATGTAATTTACTCTATATGTGGAGCTTTTCTCCCCGGGCCTCCGCTGAAAATGGACATATATCCAGTCGGATTCTCCCGGTCAACAAATGTAAAATAAAAATAAAATAAATAAAATAGTACAATATCATGTAATAAGTGTGTTCATAGTATGCTTTCTGTGATGTTGACATGTGTGTGTTTCGTTAGCAGTACGTCTCTGCTTTCTATGCTGTGGCTACATCTCCATTGCTCGCATAGAAAGTGACAAATGGAAGTGTAAGGGTGGATATTTAAAGCCTGGATACTTCCATGTTATGTGTAAGTCTCACGGGGCCAACGGGTGATAGCGCATACATGTCTATGAAGTACCTTTGGATACCATATGCGACCTGTCGTTGACGAAATGTTTATGTTGACTGTTCCATCTACCTATGTGTGACATGGTTTGTGGCCATAGGGTGCCAGCAAGTCTTCCCTGTTCATTGGGTGTTTGCCATGGTGTATTGACATCAATCCTATTAATTCACCGAAGGATGTCTTTCTTTGGTGTCAACGCCATAGTTTGACCATCCTATGTCATTCCCAGCAGACGTGGAGATTGTGCCATTGGTATCTTTACACAGGTGACCCATCTGTTCCACTGTATGGAAGCGTGTGATCCCCATAGATGTGCTGGCACATTGAGTGTTGTGTACGCCGGTATCTGCCCAGCGGTCTTGCTTTGAATGGGGAGTGTGTACTGTAGACCGTATCTGTATTCTTGGCTTATGCCTTGCAACAGCTGTGGATTCCCCAGGTTTGCAGCTATGGGTGCCATCTTGGCCGACGCTTGTCCATCCATGGGAACTGCCTACTGGACACTAGTATCGGGCTGTCAACATTTCACAGCTGCATTCTCCATTTCCGTGGATGATCGGTATTAGTATTGCGGAGTAACGATATGTTATGACCACGCCCCGCACACGGGCGGACGACGAATCATCTGCCAATCCACACCGACACCCATATTTGCATACCCACTATCCCATGTCTGGAACCCTCGACAGTACCCTTGCACACCCTTCATGTGTGCGGAAATGGGATGTGAACGACGTATGGACGCAGCAGCCTGGGGAGTCCTATTCATATGTCCTGCATTTCATGGACGGCTGTCATCACCCTTGAAGACGCTTGGTGCATATATCTACCTGTGCCGTAGTCACGGCTGTCACCTCTTCCGGTTCACACTATGTTGCCTACACTTACCTAAGGAGTAATTTTTGGGTCCTGCAATGGACACCGATGTGCATATGTAAAGTTTAGAACATGTTGGACTGTGTCCATTCGCCAGTGGGTTTGACTGCCGCCGTATGTTCCCCATTCCTGGATGTCTGTCCGCCTACCCATATTATGTAGTGCTACGTAACCCGTGTCCTTCCACAATTTACCCATCGGGTGTTACTGTAGTCCTGCAGGTTGGCAACTGCTTTAGATAATCCTCACAGGTACCATTGTGAACTATCCGCCACTGTATTGTCAGTATAACACAGCCGGTACATGTAGAACCTATTTATTAATGACAGTATGTCGTTTATGTGTGTGAACGCCATATTTTAGCGATAGTATGACCTTCCTAGTTGACGTTGTTGGTGTGCCATTAATATGTGTTCCACAGGTCGCAGGTATGTTCCGCAGAGTGGAAGCGGTGATCCCCACATACTTGATAGCACCTTCGCTGCTGTGTACGCTGGGATTCGCACGGCAGGATGGATGTCTACGGGATGTATCTACTGTTGTTTCCATCTTAATGTCTTGTGTCATGCCCTACTACGGCTGTGTGATTCCACCAGGTTTGCTATTATGGGTGCCATCTTGTCCGTGACGCTTGTCCATCCTTGGGAAATGCCTACTGGACACTGATGTAGGGCTGAGCACATTTCACACATGCCTTTAGTATTACTCTATGGATGCTTTGCATCCTTACTGGGACTAAGGCACGCCCTGTACCCGCAGCCTCCCACGGGCGGACAACGGATTATCTGCCAAACAACACCGAGCCCCATTTTGCATACCCAGGATACCATGGCTGCAACCCCCCACGGTACGCATGACACATGCTTCATGTGTGCGGAACTGGGATATGGACGACATGTATGGACACGCAGTCTGGGGACCTCTGTTCATATGTCCTGCATGTCATGGGCAGGTATCATCAACCTTAAACACGCTGGTGGTGCATATGTCTAGCTGTGCCGTAGTCACGGTTTGTACTCTGATTGGCTGATCTCGATGGATAAAGGTCTTAACGCTTAATTTTGGAGTCCTACAATGGACACCGATGTGCATTTGTAAAGTGTAGAACGTGTTTGACTGTCCCCATCTGGCCAGTGGTATTGACTGCCGCTGTATGTTCCCCAGTCGTGGATGTCTGCTTGACTACCCATCGGTTGTATGACATGGCCTATCTATATCCACGCGCCAGTATGCGGAAATACAGCAAACCTTGCGCCCTGCCCATCTTCATAAACGACATTATGGAACATATATCGGCAAAACAGACACTGTCAAATACGATAGACTCCACAGTGAAAGGATACTGAGCTCTCTCACCTACTAACATGGGTCATCGCCGAGTACGGAATGCATGACATAGCCGCCCTTATACACTTCCTTCAGAGTCGGTTTAAAGCGAAATAATCAATAAACCAGCTCATAGTTAGGTGGACAGTGCTCCAAGTCTTGATTATAACGTGACATATACATATCAGTGTTGCATGCCTTACTTCATGGAAACAATAATACGGCAACAATGTGTTAATATATATACAATATTGGTAAATACAATCAGTATCCGGACACATAGTTGATAATTGTTGTGAGTGCACCTTAGAATGTAGTGTGTTGATCAGGTTATTGGATATCAATGTGTATAATAGTAGCATTACGATAACAAAGCATGGAATTAATAAGTACTATTTAAGCATATATTTGACAATTATGAATGTAAACGTGGAGGAGACATCCGTAACCTTCCCTGGTTCCACTGGATCACACACGCACACATACCGCATGTCCGGATTGTAGGTTACGCGCACGCACATGCATATCCGTAGTCCGCTTATATATGTTTACAGTGTCTGTGTGGCTACGTGTTTTGCGTTGTGACTATTCCGTAACATATGTCTGATCCGTTGACGGACGGTGCAGAAAGCACTTACAGCTTTATATATGTAACAGTCTTTGCAGCATGGACGCTTTACGCACGCAGCACATCTATATGTTCTATAGTCTTCCTCTTTTCCTCTCTTTCCTAACCCCTGCCTCTTCCCTTTTATTCATCTTACATTCCCCTTTACTACTGTATCCTTCTGAGCTTCAACTGTTATCCATATGGCAAATGCCTTATTGCATAACCTTTATGTACTAGATAAAATGCTTTGAAATTGACCAAACATTATGTATGATATTAAACTGTTTGTGTTCCTTAATGTATGTTGATTTTATTAACAAAATTGATTTATATTTCTATTTTATTGTATGTCTTTATTAATAATATGTCTGTCTGTCATTATCATGTTATGTGTGGAGTTTTCTCCCCGGCCTCTACTGAAAATGGACATATATCCAGCTAGACTAGCCCGGTCAACAAATGTAAAATAAAATAAAATAAAAATAAAATAAATAAAAATAGTCGTAATTCAAACGTGACTGCATTCACGTCTGACGGTTACTGTGACCAGTGCACGTTAGCTGTTCGTTGTCATTAATATGCATACCCATGGTACCCATGTACATTTACATATCCCCCCCCCCGCACACACGCACGTCACAGGCATCCATTCTCCTGCTGGGAAAGGTGGGGTACTGCGTGTTGGACATTCCTAATTCCCTCGCCATGGCCCAGGATGCATATGTCGTCACCGCAGGGCTGTTCAGATGACAGCTGCTTATATCCCATACGCATACAGGCCTTCGATTGTCAGGGTGTTGCTGTGGTGCTTTGGGTTTGGTCTTGGCCGCCCACTGTACGGAGCTGCCCTGACCCTGCAAGAATGTTAGATGAGTAACATGGGCACGCTTTTGTCCGTGTCCATGGTACCATGTCACGGCCCCCCCAATTATTCAGAATCGCAGCGCCGATTGGCCGGTGTACCCGTAGATGTCGTTATACTAATTGCACACGGTCTGCTCGAAATAACCAATTTCCATTACTAACCCTCCGTATGTATGGCCTGTGTCGCAATATTACAAGGGTTTAACATTGCGATCTTTCACTGAGCCACAGACATGTCCGTTGCTTTGTTTGGACCGGTTCTGCTGTGCTACACACATTTAACATGGCGTAACAGGTTGAACAGCTCAGACACGAGGACATCGGGTTGTCCGTCGCTGTCTATTATTGAATGTCTCTGTGGAGTTTGTTTCACAAAGCGAGACAATGTCGGCATTGTTAACGGACATCACGCCGCAGTACGCCCGCACCGCTGGTGACGATGTCTGCCTTTGGCGAACAGGCATTATGCTGTGCCATTATGTCTGGGGATATATGGTTTCCTTACATAGATGATGTGCCATACTAGCAATGACCCTAGCAATGACCCGCTGCCTGGGTGTGGGTACTGCTGTATTACCCACGGGAAGAGTGGCCTTAGGGTAAGTGGTGACCTAGGCAGAAGTTGCCACCGATACATCACCCGCTACCCTCCTGGTCTACCTACACCAAATAGAGTCTGGAAAGGTGCCCCGAGTAGAGCAACACCCTAGACGGCTACCTACTTGGCCTATGCCTAAGGCCGCTATGTGTGTGGTCCCTTGGGCATCGGACTCGAACGTACACGCCTGCCGTGGGTATGTCCAGCATTACCCACATCCAGCCCCAAGGCAGTCAACACAGCATCCATGCATGGTGTCCCAGCTGTGTACTCCAGGAACTCTAACTCACACTTAGGACAGCTGTTTAATCTTAGCCTCACCTCAGGATACGCACCTGAGTAGTAGCACAGGGCGACTGTAGTCACACTCCACATAGATGGTGCCTCCACTGACCCTGGTTATTACCATACCATTAGTTTGACAAGCCTTATCTGCAAAGCCATGGAGATGGATCATAATGGGACACATAGATAAAGACATAGGGGACCCGCATACTTTGGATACAACCCAGTTTAGCTTGGTCAGAGTCAGATCATGCCCTTTACACGTGTTTCACTTTGTAGAATCAGTCACCAAGGCCATTGCTGAGGGTAAAGCAGTCCATACAGCCTACCTCAACCCGCAGAGGCCTTCGACACAATACCCCTCGGGTATAATTGATAAACCCGCCATCTTGAATGTAAATCCATACATCGCCATATGGGTTGCAAACGGGCTAAGTCACAGAACACACATGGCCATAGTTGCTGGTGCCATGTCATACTCACAGCCAGTCACAGGTGGTGTCCCATGGGCTCAGTCCTGGGTCCACTATTTCCATCATCTACGTTTCCAATGTACACGCATACACAGGGGGTTATGGTGACAATGTTTGCAGATGACTGCAAACCGGTGCCAAAGTCAGACACACATCTGACACAGATATCCTTCAGGAGTGCCTCACAGATGTGGATAAGTGGTACCAGAGACATGTCCTACAGCTAAATGCCAGGAAATGCATAGGCATACCCTTCGGGAAGAACAAGGTTACCCCGAGCTACCATATAGGTGGCAATCCACTGAGCACAGAGGGGTTACCAGTGATTTGGGGACATGTGTTGTTGTTAACGGCTCGTAGACACACATGTTGCTAACATAGTTAGGTAGACCTTCCACATTGCCCACATCATCATGAAGGGATTCACATCTAGATCAGGGAGGTCATTGTCATTGTCCCCTTGTACTCATCGCACAATAGACCTATGATTGGGTACAATGCCCCGTTCAGAATGTATCTGACCCAACACCTGCAGCAGCTGGAAAGGCACCAACAGTTCTTCGACAAACAGATGCAGGGTCTCAGGTATATGTGTTATACTGACCGACTGAAAGAATTCCAGCTGTATACAGTTGCATACCACTTGCCCAGAGGTGACCCGTGCCTGGCATACACGGCTAAGTCGGACCCAGATCTGATGACTATGCTTCACGTAAATAAGTTAGATCCCTCAGAACCACAAGGGCAGCTGACGACACCTTGACACTGTCATTAATCGAACGTGTTGTTGGGACGGATTCATCACCCAGACACTCACTATGCTGTGGAACAACATCCCAGTACATGTGAGGGCAAGCACCTCGCTGGCCTTGTGTTAGTATTTACACATGGATGACTGAGTTGATTTATTTAAGTAACCTTCTAACTGAATATTTACATTAGCACATTGTGAATGTTTACATTTCGCTGGTCTATTTTACAGTAGTCATAATCATACGGTTTATGTGTATATATTATGGTTCATTTATATTACTAGGTGTCTGCAGTTCTGTTAATATATTGGCACAACTGTAGGACATATATATGTATCTTACACAGTCAGACATTTGGAAAACATTTTATGTTGGTTCATGTTTCATATATGTACATATATTTATATTTTCCGATGAAGACTGTAC
Source organism: Protopterus annectens (assembly GCF_019279795.1). NCBI lineage: Eukaryota > Metazoa > Chordata > Ceratodontiformes > Protopteridae > Protopterus > Protopterus annectens. Next base: position 1,129,224,465 of record NC_056725.1, on the reverse strand, counting down.
CTTCAAGCAATGTCTGATGTCCTCACTGTGTGGGATCTGTAACCCAAGTAAGGTTTGTTCTTGTTCGTTTTAAGGCATGTAATTAGTACCTAGCACATGTAATGTACTGACCAATTAATGCTTGTAAATGTAGTAGGTTGGACTGCATTGTATGTAGTCTGAATAAGTCTGCTTATGAAGCAGACGGCGGGCTCCAATAGACTATGGTGACTGCCTTTAATTCTGGTGTGCTCTGGTTGGTCACTGACGGTCCCTACAGTACCTCGCCTTTGCTTTAGACTTCATCAGCCGGTTGTCTGTGTTTGTTGTCTGGGGAATGTCAACTGTAGTCCCTATGTGTATGACTTGTGTAATGCCTTACTACGCAGTGTAATTCCACCGGTTTGCAGTTATGGGTGCCATCTTAGTCATACGCTTGTCCATCCATGTGAATTGCCTACTATACACTGGTATAGGGCTGTACACATTTCACACCTGCATTTTGCATTCCCCGGAGTATGGTGTGCATTAATAGCGGAGAGTGACGATGTGTTACGCGACACGCCCTCCCACGGGCGGACAAAGGATTGCCTGCTAAACAACACCGAGGCCAGATTCTACATACCCAGACTCCCTTGACTGCAACAGTGCACAGTACCCATTACACATCCTTCATGTGTGCTGGACTGTGATGTGGACGCAGCTGAATGGACCCGATACCCTGGGTATTTCTGTGCATGTGTGCTGCAGTTCATGGACAGCTATCATCAACATTGAACACGCTATGCGCATATGTGTACCTGTGACGTGGTGACGACAATGAGGTCACGTGAGTAATGCAGGAAGCTAGCAGGCATTCTCTGAACAGAATTTTTGGGTCCTACAATGGACACCGATGTGCATATGTCAAGTTAGATGTTGCTGGACTGTGTCCACCTGCCCAGTGCTTTTCACTGCTGGTGTATGTTCCCCAATCGCGGATGTCTGTTTGACTACCCATTCCACATGGTGCTACATAACCAGCTGATTTAGTACTGTGAACAAATTACATACATCCAAAGATGCTGGTTAGCAACTGCTTCATATACACCTCAGACATCCCAATGGGACATATCCGCCACTATATTACCAATATAACACCACCGGAACATGTTGCTTACCTATGCATTCATTTAACCATGTTGTCTTCATAGGTGGGAATGCCATAGTTTACATATTGTGTGTGTGCCATTAGTATGTGTTCCACAGGTCGCACATCTGTTCCGCTGTACGGTAGCGGGTGCTCCTCAGTCTGTTGCTGGCAGATTGAGTGCTGTGTACGCCGGTGTTGGCACGACAGTCCGGCTTTGTATGTGGAATGTCAACTGTAGTCCCTATGTGTATTTCCTGTGTTATGCCTTCCCGCGGCTATGTCATTTACCCGGGTTTGCAGTTGTGGGTGCCATCCTGCCCATACGGGTGTCCATCCATGACAATTGCCTACTGGACACTAGTATAGGGCTGTACACATTCCACACCTACATTTAGCATTCTCCGGAGTATGGTTTGCATTATTAGCGGAGAGTAAGGCAGGTGATACGACACATCCTCCCACGGGCGGAGAAAGGATTGCCTGCGAACAACACCGAGCACAGAGTCTACATACCCAGAATCCCTTGACTGCAACAATTGACAGTACCCATTACACATCCGCCATGCGGGACTGTGATGTGGACGCAGTTCTATGGACCCGGCACCTGGGTATTCCTGTGCATCTGTGCTGCATGACATGGACAGCTATCAGCAACATTAAACACGCTATGTGCATATGTGTACCTGTGACTACTTTGTGTTCCCTTAGCTGATTTAATAAGGCGGTAGAGCTGTCTTTAGACAAATTTTTGGGTCCTACAATGGACACCACTGTGCATTTGTAAAGTGTAGAGCTTGTCGGACTGTGTCCTTGTGAGCAGTGGGTTTCACTGATGCTGTGTGTTCAGCAATCGTGTATGTGTGCTTGACTACCCATACTGTGTTGTGCTACAGGAACCATGTCTTCCGACACCAGAAACCAATGCTATACATCCAATGTTGCAGGTTAACAACCACTTTCATACCATACCCAGAGGTCACGATTGGGAGGTATTGCCACTTTATTATCGGAACAACACCCCCACACTGTGTACATCATGGGAACTTTAGGCCAGTCTTACCGGCCATTTCCAATTGTAATTGGCAGACACATGTCAATACATGTATGATAACACATATTGTCATGCAGAAGTTGATCTATGTTATTTGGACATTGGCTTCTGCTTTTGGCATCCGTTGCTGTGAGTGTTGCCAGTTACCATACACATTGCTTGCTCACAGGCAGACTACACAATACTGCGCAGTACTGTGGTCTCCTTTAAGGACCCTGAGCCAGTGGTCGATGGTACGGCAGCCACTGCATCAATCACATTTGCCATCTACCAGTACCTACAGGACTGCATGAGCCAGTCATTCACTTACCCAACTGTGGTTCACTGTACCAATGCCAAGCATCCAGTGTGGTGTACCCCAGCCATACACAAAATGTACAACACGAGGAGGTGGCTACTACAAGGTGGAGCAGACACCTTGTGAGGTGTGACACCCTTGGTCATCATATGTGTAGACTTACACACTGTCATGAAATAGTCCAGGGCACATTCCACAGATATACCTACATGGACCTGGCTAACAATCATACCACCTTCAGTTGCTATGCTGGACACCTGGGAGCTCAGTCCCACATATGCTCTGACTGGGTTCACATAGAGGTGGGGTTTACTCAACATACACACATTGCCAACATACAGGCTGACAAGTCCAGTGAGGACATCTCCACACCCTCCCACACACATGAGGTGATGTGTGTACCACAGGTTTGTGGTCACCAAATGTTCTGTGACACACAGGTGGGACATGCTCTCTCCAGGGTAGTGGACATAGCATCGATGAGACCAGCTGGTGACCCCGCTGTGTACTCCACTATCTCGTTATGAATTGGACCCACAGTTAGGACAGCTATTTCTTTGTAGCCTCACCTCAGGTAGGGTACCCAGGTTGTGTCACATGGCAACTGTAGTCCCACGGCAGAAGGCCAATACCTCCACTGAGGCTGGTTATTACTGTCCCATTACCCTGAGGAGACCTATCTGCAAAGACATGGGGAGGGATCATACTGTGGCTCGTATATGACTGCATAGGGGACATACTTACTTTGCCTCACACACGGTTTGTCTTGTTCAGGGGCGGTTCATGCCTTTAAAGCATGGTTGACATTTTCAGGACAGTCGCCGAGGCCACTGATGCGGGTGTTGCAGTCCATACAGCCTACCTCGACCTGGCCAAGCCCTCCATGACATTACCCCTCAGGTATCGCTGATAAACCCATTGGCTGGGATGTGAACACGCACATCACAGAATGTGTTGTAAACTGTCTATGTGACACAACCCACACGGTCATAGTTGCTGGCAGCATATCAGACCTACTGCCTGTCAGAAGTGGTGTCCCATGGGGCCCTTCCATGTGTGCACTCCTGTCATACACCTACATCTTCACGGTACAGGCACACACAGGGTGCTATGGGCAACAGTGTTTGTAGATGACTGCAAAACAGGTGCCATAGTGGGACAGACATCTGACACAGATATCCTTCAAGGCGCCTCCCAGATATGCATATCTGCTGTCAGGGACATGTCCCACAGCTAAATGCAACGTCATGCAACATCATACCTGTGGAGAAGTACTAGGTCACCCCTGTCCAGCATATAGGTGGCTGTCCACTCAGCACAGGGTGATTACCAGGAATCAGGGACAGTGTTGATGGTCACCATTCATTCCACACACACGCTGCTATCGTGGTTGTGTGGGTCTTCTACATTGCCCACCTGTTGGTGCAGGGATTCACATCTACATCAGGCTAGGTCATTGTTCCCTTGTACCCATTACGTGTTACACCTATGATCTACTACATTGCCCCATTCAGACTGTATCTGACCATACACCTACAGCAGCTGGGAAGCCCACATAGGTTGATCGTTGTACAGATGCAGGATGACACCATTTTGTGTAATGCTGCCCCACATGTAGGACCCCTGCCACATCACGACACATACCTGCTGTTTGTTGTTGACCTGTGCCTGACATACAAGGCCATGTCAACCCATATGTCATGTGTATGCTTCACCTACTGTATCCGCATCCCTCAGAATCACTAGGGCAGGTGACATTTACCTTGTCACGGTCATTCATGGATGTGTTTGGGTGACACATATATCACCCAGACAATCATTATGCTGTGGATCTACATCACAGTACATGTGAGACAGACATCCTTCCTAGCCTTGTTCGCAGCTATGTTGTCCATTGGATGGAGGATTGCAGGTATAGGCCAGGGATTACATCATTATCACTGCTTGACGGAGATACAGCAATATCATGGGTATTTCATCTGAAGCACAGAAGGTTGGCAAAGTCATCCTAACTATGGTGTAGTATTATGGCTGGGCCTGGGACGATGGCCTACCCTGTACCTATGGACGATTGAACCTATATTCATAGTTTGTCACATGTACAATTGTCTATCCACTATAGTCTTTCGCCACTGTATATTTCTGTGGCACATGATTGTCCTCTGTATTACATGCAGGTATGCTGTGTACATTGCACATACGACACAGTTGATGACAGTGTATCTGTGTCCCTAACACTGTGATACTGAGGACTACCACACATCCTTCACAGCATTCCATGCATATGTCCATTCTATTCTTCTTGGCCTATGGGGTGTTAAGGCAAACATTACTCAAGTCCCTGTTTGTGCATGCTTCATGTTGGTGTTTGACCAGGCCTGCTGCAGTAATGTGTTGGACAGTAGTGTGTCTGTGTGTTTGCCATGTGTTTTATTGCCAGTACATCTGTGGAGGTGTAGTTGGCACATGTTCCTCTTTGCAGGGACACCCATCCTGGTGTTTGTGTCATGCATCTGCACTTGGCACGTGCCATATGTCCTGTACTATTCCCACAGTCGTATGCCTTCATGCACTACTACTGCATGTTACTGGCTGTGTGTATGTGGTACACATGGACATTGTGATGTTTGTCTTGACCTATTCCAATGCTAGAACGTAAACATCTGTCAATTAAGTCTTTTAAATCAAACTGTAACACTCATTCGTATTTTCAACATGACACTCATTAACACAGGAAGCTGGGATTAATAACATTTTATTACTGTGCAGCAGGAGGCAAAGGAGTATGCAGTCAAAGTTTAGACATATGTTCAACTCTATACATGTTACATCTGTATGAGCATTCTGTATACTATCATCTTTGCACACATTAATGATGTTGTCAGTCACAAGGCATTTACATTGCTAGAGTACAGAACATTGTATTCCTACAACAGTGCTCAGGTAATGCTTATTACATGTTTTCCCATGAGGATAGCCCAACCTTGTAGACACATATTCAGTTAGACTGTACTTTGGTAAGTTCTGCTCTGACACGGTTCCAACACTGTTCATATTCAGTCCTCACTCCGTGTCATACTAGGTTCCTGTGTCTCTCTGCTGAGCAGCTGTACTCTGTGTTACAGCTCACAAGCCTATCCTCCTCAGTAGAAGGATGACAGATATACCTGTACATACATGTATTATTCTGTAACCGTAAGCAGATGACTAATGCTGACTGACATACACCTGCTGCACTGGTTACTGCTAGGGTTAGGGTTCAATCACACTGCAGCTACACTACAAGCAATTACATGCATGAGAAGCTGTACTGCTATATTGTCAGGTAGAATAATATGCATTATACACTATTAGCTTCTAAAGTTGCACGCCATATTATGTTTAAATATGCATTTTGCTAACATTCTGCCTGCTTTGATTGCTTCTACTCTATCCAGAGACATATACAACATTATTTCATTCCCTGGCGCCTTCCTCTGTGGAACGCTTAACTAGGCAGGTAATTTGATGTACATTGCAAGTAGGATTGCATTTTCTATTGACAAATACCACTACAGGTCTTGATCCATAGTCTCAGGTACAGGTATGTTGCCAGAGTCCCTGACTAATACTTACATGCACAGTATCCCGCACTAGACACATGCTCCCAATATGAGCAGAACAACACAAATGGCATTCATGATATTCAGTATGACTGACCCCATCCACCCAATGGTTTGTGGAAATGGTTCGGCAGTGGGTTTGGGCCTGGTTCCGCCATGGATGACACCTGCTATATTACCTGTAGGTGGGCTGCTTTTGGTCTCTTCATGTGGTAGTTGGACACAGCGATCTTCTTCAGTAAGCCAAGACGCACAATTCTCAGCGCCACGGTGCAGTCGCGGCACTATTACATTTTGTGACACAACAGTTCTCATTGCATCCAGTTCATCAGTCACATGTTCAGGAGCGGAAGTCACATTCATCCTTCCTCCGACAGTTTTGATAACTTCCTCTGTTCCCTGATTGCTTTCACTACTCCAGAAGCTGGGGTGTTCCAGCCCAGGTTGTGACGCTGTCACTGAAGTCCATATGAATCGGTATTCCTTTATCTCTTGCAGAGGACTGACATGTCAGAACAGCTTCCATTTCACCCACTGGATTAGTAGGTTTCCGACTGTGTTGCCAGTTCTCCGAGCTATATGTGTTATAGTTCGCTTCGCACCCACAGGCAATTGTACAGTATGTCATGTGACTGGAGCCAGATAACCCAAATAACAACTGCCGGACCAATTCCCAGGTAACCATTGCTATGCTTATTTCCCACAAACAACATAACTATATTCTACTTTATTACTGATGCGGTTACCTCTGCATGTAACAAATTCCTGTCTCTAACAGAGTACTGTTTATACAATTCAGGATGTTTCTGCACATCCTTCAACATTGTTCTCATGATGTTTCAATACAAATTAGGAATGGTGCTACAAGTAGTACTGTGATCTTTGGCTGTTATATGACATTCATAAGACACAGTTATGTTACAAATACTCCCACCAACTGCAACTGTACCATGTTTATGATAACATACAATTCCTTTTGTGTAACAGGTATGTACATTGCCACGCTGTCCTGTGATCTCACAGAACCTGTATCAAAGTGTAGATATTCACAAGTCTCAATCTATCCCCAAGGGGACCACATGCATCGGAAGTCCTCCATATGATGTAGGTATGGCAGTACAAACACAGCAATTTAAAGTGTTCCTGGTCTCTATATGCACACGCATCATGCCTAGGTATCTGTTGAGGTGTGAAAGACACTCTGTGGCCAGTTCATCACGTATCAGTATTTGTATCCGTGAGGTCCCGGAAATTGTAACGTAAACACAAACATGGTTAATAGGTGTATAATCATTAGGACAGCAAACATAAATGTCTTTGGGGTTGCTTTGTATTGTTATACAGTCTTCGCCGGTGATTCGGCTCTTTGGTATATCAGCTACAAGATGTCAATCAGACTTGATATCCTTTACCAGTTTGAGAAATGTGAGGTGGACCCAGGACGACCTCTCTGCAAACTTTACTGATGTAGGCGTTGCCAACAGTACCCGGTACAGACATTCGCACTGTCCACTTGGCAATAATGTTCTTTGGATAACAGTGACATACACACAGGATACTGGTGTCAGCTATGCTTCCGCCTTCGCTTGCTCTTATCTGTAACAGACTTTAACTGAGGAACAGTGTTACTAGTTAACAATCCTCTCATGTCACCTACTACTGAGTCATCGACCGCTCTGCAGGCATGACAGCTTTCCACTCTGGCACATGATATGCCATTCCACATACTACTTCAAGTGGGTGCAGCACTTTACATTTGGAACTGTTGTCATGCTCAGCAATGCTAGAGGTAGACAGCTCATGTAACTCGCCTGGATGTCACCCACCAAACTCCTCTACTTATTTCTCGATCCCATTCTGCGCGGCAGCAGTCGTGTTGAGTGTGGGTTGTACATGCAATTGACATTCATGGTAATACGGTAATCCCCAGGTAGCGGATTGTCTGGTTAACTACATGTGTTCTATTGTCACTGTAGCTTCTTTACAGCATGCCAGATCTAGGGATACTTAATTTTACTGGCACCTTTGCCACTGCTGCTGCATCCGGATTACTGGTTGGGAATGCTTCTACCCATTTTGATTATCTATATGTGTAATCGCTAAACAGTCTTTGTTCCCTTCACATTTATGCAGATGTATGAATTCCATACAAATAGCACGGAACGGTTAGGGTGGTGTAGGTAAACTCACTCCCTTCGGTTTAAATACCCACTGTGCATGATATCTACGGCAAACGTGACACGCTGCTCATGAGGTTTGTATGTAGTTCAGAATTCCGTATGTTAGGTATTCTGTTAACCAAATGTACCATCCCCCCTGTTGAGACATGTCTGTACCCATGGCTCCACAAAGCCGCATATCTGAATATATTAGACGTTAATATTGGCTTTCTCACTGTGGATATGTGCAGTCCGTGTTCAAGGATTGCTCCTCGCCATAACCACGTCGGCTTTTCTGCTTTCGTAGTTGCTGTTTGCATTGTTTGTACAGTTTCTACATCTAAACAGTCTGAGGTTTGTCATTCCTCATTCACACAGACACTTTCCAACTGTGACGCTGCTTGTTTTGCAGGTGCATGAGCTCATGCCTCAACTTTCCTACTGTTATCCTGTTGCTTTCTATGCCCTGCACATTTACAATTACCTACTTCAGTGGGTAACTGCATGTAGTCTAATGCATTCAGGTTCGTATGCATGATTAATCGGTTTACCGTGGATGTTATCATTCCCCTATTCTTCCACTGCTGCTCATAAACATGCACTGCACAGACAACAGAATGACTATCGACATATGTCCACACATCATTTTTCCGCCACAGTACAAGCACGCGGTTAAAGCTATCTATTCTGCTGCTTGAGCAGACACGTTATGCTGCAGGGTTTGGCCGCCTACAATGTCATTATCAATAACTACTGCATAAACTACTTCATTCGCTCCTGTAGGACTCTGTCTACATGATCCGCACATTAACTGTCACCTCTGCATCATCTAAGGGTATATCAGTGTTATCATGTCTGTGTGTAGTTATTTAATCCATTTCAGATAGGCTACTGTGTGATGTGCCATACACAGGTGTCAGACGTGACGCTGATAGGTTTCATGTTGTACAACGCTCAATCACCATGTGAGGTTGACTCAGTGGTATGGTCAGACATGACAAATGTGTAGCACGAGTCAGGAATTCTATCTTCTCTTGCAGCAGATTGATCGCAACTGCATGACACATTCTCACAGTGAGAGGGTGGTCTAGTAACATTACGGCCGGGCCTGTACTGCCATGGGTGCTACAACAACTGCCTGTACACAATGTGGCAGTGACCATGCCACAGTGTCCAACTGCAATGAGTAGTCATCTATTTAGCGGTGCATACTTCCCTGCTGTTGCATCAAGACTGACGCCATATATCTCCGCTACAATCTACGGTCTGACAACATGTGTTATGATTATTCACGAGACCTACTACAGCTGTTAAGGCTATCAATCGCTCTAGTCTCCATAACGCTGTTTCTGCTACTGTAATCCCGTGTACTATGTGTTGTGCTGCCATAGGTGTATTAAAGGTTAAGGCAAACAATACAGCGGATTCCACAGCATTGTTTGGTATCCAGATTTAACATGTGTTAGTCGGCCCAGACACTACATCATTCCCTTCTTGTTAGTTGGCTTGGGTGCTTATTATATTGCTACCTTCCTATCGTCATGTGATGTTCTACCCTACTTGGATACCAGATATGCCAGGTAATTGACCTGTATTCTCTGTAGTTGCAATTTATGCTTGCTTACTTTATGTCCCTGTTCTGCTGATTATCTCAATAATGCTATTGTATCTTCCATACATTGCTGCTGGGTAGGGGCCGCAAGCAGAATATCATCCAATTAAAGTGGAGCTTGACTGGCCCCGGTGGAGTTGACACCGAATGTAGCTAGCCATCCCCTGTGAGAATATCGCTGTACTTTCACAGTAGCCCCGCTGATAGCCGGTATGGCTGTATCTGTCACCCTGACTGTACAAGCAAAGCAATACGAACTATGTGGATGTATAGGTATTGCAAAGTAAGCATAGCTTATATGTACCACGGTAAGATACTTCTGTGGCATGTTCATAGCATTGAATATAGTGTGTGGTCTGGCACCAACGCTACCCTAAGTATTCTTACATTATTTACAGCTTATACATACTGTACCATCCGCCATTCCCTTTGGTTTCCGATCAGGAGATACAGGGTATTGTATGGTGAATAGCGGTTACTTTGTGGATGGGGAATTTCTCTGACTTTGCAGATATCTTCTGGTGTCCACGGTCTATACGCCACGGGGTTGGGTCCTGGCCTTCCTGTCCTGCATGATGGTTCGGTACTTCAATTAATTGACAGATATCCTCACTCTGTTTTAGTACTGTGTTCTTACCGGGTGTCCCTAGGTATGTTACGGTTCGGGATGTGGTTTCAATAGCTTCTATTACATTTGTTCACAGTTACCTCTGCTGCCACAGGATAACGTGTGGGGACTAGCCTGCCCTCCCGCTAATATCCTGCATGTGGTATCTGAGGTGGTAGGGTGTTGTGGGGCGGTCGGTACTACTGTATTATGATCTTCTGTGTAATGCATGATGCTTAGCCATTTGTAGTGTTCTATTCCCTTCGGTACACTACCTCAGTCCACCGATGTGCATGACGGATACCCAATTGTCGCTTTTTTGTCGCTTGCACATCTTAGGGCTGCCACCTTTACAATGCACAATGTGGGACATTAGTGTTCGAACGCGGTAATTTGCCTGGAAAATGCATACCCACGCCAGTACATAGGACAGGTATTCACGCTTTGCCAGGAGAGCCACCAATTGTTGTAGCATTTCAGTTGCTTATTCTGTTTATTATTATATTTTGCTGTTCCACATACAAATTTACTGTTTTACGCTACCATCTTGATATATATCTGGGAAATGTTTGTCCTGAGATATCAGGACATTTGACATTTGTTCGGTTTATTTACAGGACACGACTGGCCAGAGAGGGCATATCCCTCTCAGGGTGGAACAGGTGTTTACCTTGGAACATATGCATCAAATTTTCAGGGATTACAATGTTTCAGTAACGATATGTTGCCTAATATACCATCAATGTCATATTTATTACCCCATTTTGCTGCGTAACTCACAATTATGTGCTCTGCGATTGCATATTCTTCACGCCACCCGCCAAACGCTGATCACATGATCTGTTGCTTCGATAATCTCCCATATCCTCTACACGACTGCTACGCACTTCTGTCATAACACGCGGTGTCTCCTTCCTGTATCCACTGTAGTGTCTACAATCACTATTTACTCTGCTGTGTGTTCCCCTGACCTATGTTCAGATTTAACAGTATGTGGGTAGGTCTTCAATTCGATATCACTACTGTTAACAGAAACACAATGTAGTCTGGTCCCTGATCTACAATAGACACAAAAAGGCAGACACCTTACCTGGGCCTCCTGTTTAAGGCTGCACGCTTTTCTTCTTGGGATCCAGTTTTCCGCTTTCAGCCACAGATCAGACAGTAAACAGCCTCTTTACACACAACAATTCAGTCGGGGGTCTTTTCATTCAAGAAGAACCATTTATGAATATTCTACGGCGTAAATGTCTAACCAGCCATGCACTCTGACCTGTAGCTTACCAAGGGAATTCCGGATTACAAGGATCACAATGTGAAATAAGTTGTTACAACCAGACTGTAGTTATCAGTAGGCTTTTCTAAGTGACAGCCGATAACACAGGAGGCTCGGTTCGAAGGTTTTAGTAGTGTACACAGGCAGGCTAAATAATATACAGTCCAAGTATGAGAGTTTTGTCTGACTCTATACAGTAAGCAGTTTCTTTATATAGTGTTTACAATCAGCTTTTGCCCACCTTACTGACGGGGTCGGTCACAGGGCATTTCCATCACTATGGTCCGCAATAGTCTATACATAATGCGGGTGCTGGGGTCGCTTTTAAATTGTTTTCTCATGGGAATAACACAGCCTTGCAAGGCACCTTGTACATTACAGTATCCTTTTGTGATTGTAGCTGTTTCAAGGACCCTAGACTGTTACCATACAGTGCACAGTTAATTTTAATAACGCTGCTTTGTCTCTCTGGTAGGGAGTTGTACTGCTATCTTCATTGAGCTCACAAGGCCATCCTCCTCTGGGAAGGAGTGCTATGCATGTACATACATTTATTGTTCTGTAACCCAGCAAATAATTAATGATGACAGACATGAGCCTGCTGTCCTGCTTACTGCCAGGTTCAGAATTCCATCACAGTACAGCTTAGCTTCACCAATTACATGCAGCCTTAGTTCTACCGCCATATTGTACGGTACAATCTAATACATTATATAGTATTTAGAGTGTAAACTGAACTTCATATGTGTTTCTATATTTTAATAACAACATCCATCCAGCCATATGCATGTTGTTCCGCCTTTACCTTGACCGTATTTGTCCGGCCCAGCCACGCTTAATCTCCACATGTGATGTCCCAGTTTCCCTTCTTTGCCTGTAGCACCCTGTTAGGAATGCCCCTGCGGTGGCAGGCACCTGTTCCGCTTATATGTGATCGGAAATTCACTGCAAAGAGCATAATCATCGGCGCGTGGTCCAACTGGACCTGACGCCTTGTCCACATGTGTACACTTATGTGCACTCGCGGTCGAATGTATGCAAACCTAGATGGTTTTGGACGGGTACATGCCTACACTGGATGTACACATATCTCTGCTGACACATTCACATGCAGCCATTTACATATCTGTACCCAAGCGTGGGTTGGTGACATGTGGGTACCGATTTGTGCAAGGTGGCAGCATTAAGGTTCTTAACACAAACTTCTTACCACAGTTCAGGTATGCACATACTGTGTATTGCATAGCTGCACAACGATGCTAGCAGGTTTGGGTGGTGGGTATACATGGTGTGACTAGACATGCGTACAATGAGGCTATTGTGTAGTACATCCAATGCATGGGGTTCTGCTTCTGATGAGCCATTACACGTCACACACCATCCAGTGTATGCAAACAGAGACGCTGCAGCTGGGTCTGGGATATGTTGCGCAACATGTTTCTGTTTGTGTTTGAGTAAGTATCTTACTCCTTACTATGGTTATGTCAGCACAGCTACCCGTGGCTATGTACTGTCACTTCACTGCTTGTGACCATTATATTAGGCACCTTTTCCAATGCCCATAGTAAAGTATGTTAAGGGGACACTGACGGTGCAGGACCACATACCCAGGGCTGAATCGGTATTCCTTTATCTCTTGCAGAGGACTGACATGTCAGAACAGCTTCCATTTCACCCACTGGATTAGTAGGTTTCCGACTGTGTTCCCAGTTCTTCGAGCTATATGTGTTATAGTTCGTTTCACCCACAGGCAATTGTACAGTATGTCATGTGACTGGAGCCAGATAACCCAAATAACAACTGCCGGACCAATTCCCAGGTAACCATTGCTATGCTTATTTCCCACAAACAACATAACTATATTCTACTTTATTACTGTTGCGGTTACCTCTGCATGTAACAAATTCCTGTCTCTAACAGAGTACTGTTTATACAATTCAGGATGTTTCTGCACATCCTTCAACATTGTTCTCATGATGTTTCAATACAAATTAGGAATGGTGCTACAAGTAGTACTGTGATCTTTGGCTGTTATATGACATTCATAAGACACAGTTATGTTACAAATACTCCCACCAACTGCAACTGTACCATGTTTATGATAACATACAATTCCTTTTTGTGTAACAGGTAAGTACATTGCCACGTTGTCCTGTGATCTCACAGAACCTGTATCAAAGTGTAGATATTCACAAGTCTCAATCTATCCCCAAGGGGACCACATGCATCGGAAGTCCTCCATATGATGTAGGTATGGCAGTACAAACACAGCAATTTAAAGTGTTCCTGGTCTCTATATGCACACGCATCATGCCTAGGTATCTGTTGAGGTGTGGAAGACACTCTGTGGCCAGTTCATCACGTATCAGTATTTGTATCCGTGTAGTTATATGCAGGTGAGGTCCCGGAAATTGTAACGTAAACACAAACATGGTTAATAGGTGTATAATCATTAGGACAGCAAACATAAATGTCTTTGGGGTTGCTTTGTATTGTTATACAGTCTTCGCCGGTGATTCGGGCTCTTTGGTATATCAGCTACAAGATGTCAATCAGACTTGATATCCTTTACCAGTTTGAGAAATGTGAGGTGGACCCAGGACGACCTCTCTGCAAACTTTACTGCGGTAGGCGTTGCCAACAGTACCGGTACAGACATTCGCACTGTCCACTTGGCAATAATGTTCTTTGGATAACAGTGACATACACACAGGATACTGGTGTCAGCTATGCTTCCGTCTTCGTTTGCTCTTATCTGTAACAGACTTTAACTGAGGAACAGTGTTACTAGTTAACAATCCTCTCATGTCACCTACTACTGAGTCATCGACCTCCGGCTCTGCAGGCATGACAGCTTTCCACTCTGGCACATGATATGCCATTCCACATACTACTTGAGTGGGTGCAGCACTTTACATTTGGAACTGTTGTCATGCTCAGCAATGCTAGAGGTAGACAGCTCATGTAACTCGTCTGGATGTCACCCACCAAACTCCTCTACTTATTTCTCGGGATCCCATTCTGCGGCAGCAGTCGTTGAGTGTGGGTTGTACATGCAATTGACATTCATGGTAATGTGAAGTAATCCCCCAGGTAGCGTGATTGTCTGGTTAACTACATGTGTTCTATTGTCACTGTAGCTTCTTTACAGCATGCCAGATCTAAGGATACTTAATTTTACTGGCACCTTTGCCACTGCTGCTGCATCCGGATTACTGTTTGGGAATGCTTCTACCCATTTTGATTATCTATATGTGTAATCGCTAAACAGTCTTTGTTCCCTTCACATTTATGCAGATGTATGAATTCCATACAAATAGCACGGAGCAGTTACGGTGGTGTAGGTAAACTCACTCCCTTCGGTTTAAATACTCCCTGTGCATGATATCTACGGCAAACGTGACACGCTGCTCATGAGGTTTGTATGTGGTTCGTAATTCCGCATGTTAGGGGTATTCTGTTAACCAAATGTACCATCCCCATGTTGAGACATGTCTGTACCCATGGCTCCACAAAGCCGCATATCTGAATATATTAGACGTTAATATTGGCTTTCTCACTGTGGATATGTGCAGTCCGTGTTCAAGGATTGCTCCTCGTCATAACCACGTCGGCTTTTCTGCTTTCGTAGTTGCTGTTTGCATTGTTTGTACAGTTTCTACATCTAAACAGTCTGAGGTTTGTCATTCCTCATTCACACAGACACTTTCCAACTGTGACGCTGCTTGTTTTGCAGGTGCATGAGCTCATGCCTCAACTTTCCTACTGTTATCCTGTTGCTTTCTATGCCCTGCACATTTACAATTACCTACTTCAGTGGGTAACTGCATGTAGTCTAATGCATTCAGGTTCGTATGCGCATGATTAATCGGTTTACGGTGGATGTTATCATTTCCCTATTCTTCCACTGCTGCTCATAAACATGCACTGCACAGACAACAGAATGACTATCGGGACATATGTCCACACATCATTTTTCCGCTACAGTACAAGCACGTGTTAAAGCTATCTATTCTGCTGCTTGAACAGACACGTTATGCTGCAGGGTTTGGCCGTCTACAATGTCATTATCAATAACTACTGCATAAACTACTTCATTCGTTCCTGTAGGACTCTGTCTACATGATCTGTACACATTAACTGTCACCTCTGCATCATCTAAGGGTATATCAGTGTTATCATGTCTGTGTGTAGTTATTTAATCCATTTCGTATAGGCTACTGTGTGATGTGCCATACACAGGTGTCAGACGTGACGTTGATAGGTTTCATGTTGTACAACGTTCAATCACCATGTGAGGTTGACTCAGTGGTGTGGTCAGACATGACAAATGTGTAGCACGAGTCAGGAATTCTATCTTCTCTTGCAGCAGATTGATCGCAACTGCATGACACATTCTCACAGTGAGAGGGTGGTCTAGTAACATTACGGCCGGGGCCTGTACTGCCATGGGTGCTACAACAACTGCCTGTACACAATGTGGCAGTGACCATGCCACAGTGTCCAACTGCAATGAGTAGTCATCTATTTAGCGTTGCTTACTTCCCTGCTGTTGCATCAAGACTGACGTCATATATCTCCGCTTACAATCTACGGTCTGACAACATGTGTTATGATTATTCATGAGACCTACTACAGCTGTTAAGGCTATCAATCGTTCTAGTCTGCATAACGCTGTTTCTGCTACTGTAATCCGGTGTACTATGTGTTGTGCTGCCATAGGTGTATTAAAGGTTAAGGCAAACAATACAGCGGATTCCACAGCATTGTTTGGTATCCAGATTTAACATGTGTTAGTCGGCCCAGACACCACATCATTCCCTTCTTGTTAGTTGGCTTGGGTGCTTATTATATTGCTACCTTCCTATCGTCATGTGATGTTCTACCCTACTTGGATACCAGATATGCCAGGTAATTGACCTGTATTCTCTGTAGTTGCAATTTATGCTTGCTTACTTTATGTCCCTGTTCTGCTGATTATCTCAATAATGCTATTGTATCTTCCATACATTGCTGCTGGGTAGGGGCCGCAAGCAGAATATCATGCAATTAAAGTGGAGCTTGACTGGCCCCGGGTGGAGTTGACACCGGAATGTAGCTAGCCATCCCCTGTGAGAATATCGTTGTACTTTCACAGTAGCCCCGATAGCCGGGTATGGCTGTATCTGTCACCCTGACTGTACAAGCAAAGCAATACGAATTATGTGGATGTATAGGTATTGCAAAGTAAGCATAGCTTATATGTACCATGGTAAGATACTTCTGTGGCATGTTCATAGCATTGAATATAGTGTGTGGTCTGGCACCAACGCTACCCTAAGTATTCTTACATTATTTACAGCTTATACATACTGTACCATCCGCCATTCCCCTTTTGGTTTCCGATCAGGAGATACAGGGGTATTGCATGGTGAATAGCGGTTACTTTGTGGATGGGGAATTCCCTCTCTGACTTTGCAGATATCTTCTGGTGTCCACGGTCTATACGCTACGGGGGTTGGGTCCTGGCCTTCCTGTCCTGCATGATGGTTCGGTACTTCAATTAATTGACAGATATCCTCACTCTGTTTTAGTACTGTGTTCTTACTCGGGTGTCCCTAGGTATGTTACGTGTTCGGGATGTGGTTTCAATAGCTTCTATTACATTTGTTCGTTGTGCTACCTCTGTTGCCACAGGATAACGTGTGGGACTAGCCTGCCCTCCCGCTTAATATCCTGCATGTGGTATCTGAGGTAGGGTGTTGTGGGTAGCGGTACTACTGTATTATGATCTTCTCTGTGTACGTATGATGCTTAGCCATTTGTAGTGTTCTATTCCCTTCGGTACACTACCTCAGTCCACCGATGTGCATGACGGATACCCAATTGTTGCTGTTTTGTCGCCTGCACATCTTAGGGCTGCCACCTTTTACAATGCACAATGTGGGACATTAGTGTTCGGAACGTGAAATTTGCCTGCAAACTGCATACCCACGGCCAGTACATAGGACAGGTATTCACGCTTTGCCAGGAGAGCGACCAATTGTTGTAGCATTTCAGTTGCTTATTCTGTTTATTATTATATTTTGCTGTTCCACATACAAATTTACTGTTTTACGCTACCATCTTGATATATATCTGGGAAATGTTTGTCCTGAGATATCAGGACATTTGACATTTGTTCGGTTTATTTACAGGACACGACTGGCCAGAGAGGGCATATCCCTCTCAGGGTGGAACAGGTGTTTACCTTGGAACATATGCATCAAATTTTCAGGGATTACAATGTTTCAGTAACGATATGTTGCCTAATATACCATCAATGTCATATTTATTACCCCATTTTGCTGCGTAACTCACAATTATGTGCTCTCTGCGATTGCATATTCTTCACGTCACCCGTCAAACGCGGATCACATGATCTGTTGCTTCGATAATCTCCCATATCCTCTACATGACTGCTACGTACCCTTCTGTCATAACACGTGTGTCTCCTTCCCTGTATCCACTGTAGTGTCTACAATCACTATTTACTCTGCTGTGTGTTCCCCTGACCTATGTTCAGATTTAACAGTATGTGGGTAGGTCTTCGACCCGATATCACTACTGTTAACAGAAACACAATGTAGTCTGGTCCCTGATCTACAATAGACACAAAAAGGCAGACACTCCTTACCTGGGCCTCCTGTTTAAGGCTGCACGTTTTCTTCTTGGGATCCAGTTTTCCGCTTTTCAGCCACAGATCAGACAGTAAACAGCCTCTTTACACACAACAATTCAGTCGGAGGTCTTTTCATTCAAGAAGAACCATTTATGCATATTCTCCAGCGTACATGTCTAACCAGCCATGCACTCTGACCTGTAGCTTACCAAGGGAATTCGGATTACAAGGATCACAATGTGAAATAAGTTGTTACAACCAGACTGTAGTTATCAGTAGGCTTTTCTAAGTGACAGCCGATAACACAGGAGGCTCGGGTTCTGAACGTTTTAGTAGTGTACACAGGCAGGCTAAATAATATACAGTCCAAGTATGAGAGTTTTGTCTGACTCTATACAGTAAGCAGTTTCTTTATATAGTGTTTACAATCAGCTTTTGCCACCTTACTGACGTGGTCGGTCACAGGGCATTTCCATCACTATGGTCCGCAATAGTCTATACATACGTGGGTGCTGGGGTCGTGCTTTTAAATTGTTTTCTCATGGGAATAACACAGCCTTGCAAGGCACCTTGTACATTACAGTATCCTTTTGTGATTGTAGCTGTTTCAAGGACCCTAGACTGTTACGATACAGTGGACAGTTAATTTCTTAATACGTTGCTTTGTCTCTCTGGTAGGAGTTGTACTGCTATCTTCGATTGAGCTCACAAGGCCATCCTCCTCTGGGGAAGGAGTGCTGTTATGCATGTACATACATTTATTGTTCTGTAACCCAGCAAATAATTAATGATGACAGACATGAGCCTGCTGTCCTGCTTACTGCCAGGTTCAGAATTCCATCACAGTACAGCTTAGCTTCACCAATTACATGCAGGCTTAGTTCTACTGCCATATTGTACGGTACAATTCAATACATTATATAGTATTTAGAGTGTAAACTGGAACTTCATATGTGTTTCTATATATTTTATGAACAACATCCATCCAGCCATATGCATGTTGTTCCGTCCTTTACCTTGACCGTGTGTATTTGTCCGTCCAGCCACGCTAATCTCCACATGTGATGTCCCAGTTTCCCCTTCTTTGCCTGTAGCACCCTGTTAGGACGTCCTGTGTGGTAGGCACCTGTTCCGCTATATGTGATCGACTTCACTGCAAAGATAATCATCGATGCGGTGGTCCAACGACCTGACTTGTCCACATGTGTACACTTATGTGCACCGTGTCGTATGCAAACCTAGATGGTTTGGACGGGTACATACTACATGCCGGATGTACACATTCTGCTGACACATTCACATGCAGCCATTTACATATCTGTACCTGCGGTGGGTTGGTGACATGTGGGTGCGTATTTGCCGTGGCATTGCCTAACACAAACTTCTTACCACAGTTCAGGTATGCACATTGTGTGTGGTTGTATAGCTGCACACGGATGCTAGCAGGTTTGGGTGCAGGGGTATACATGGGTGTGACTGACATGTACAATGAGGCTATTGTGTAGTACATCCGAATGCATGGGTTCTGCTTCTGGATATTACACTTCATCATACACCATCCAGTGTATGCAACAGAGACGTTGCTGGGTCTGGGATATGTTGCTATGCACATGTTTGCCTGTGTTTGAGGTATCTTGCTTCCTTACTGTTGTTATGTCAGCACAGCTACCCGGCTATGTACTGTCACTACTGCTTGTGACCATTATGGTTGGCACCTTTTCCAATGCCCATAGTGGGGCATGTTATGTGGACACTTCGGAATTTGCAGGACTACACATACCCAGGGCTAGTGCAGTTGACAGAACTTCACTTGTTTGCCATACTATGAGCTTATTCTGTAAGCGTTTGGGTTCCTTATTTATTTTCTTATGCCATGTCTGTGTTCCATATCATAATGTATATGTTTTATGCTACTATTTACATGTATATTGTGGGAATTTGCGTGGCAGGGGATCGGAGCTCATTTTCCATTTTTACGATTGTTGCAGGGACACGACTGTCCAATCAGGGACTGTCCATGGCACATTGGGACAGCAGGTAACCCTGGTGACCATGCCCATGTCGCTACTGGGGTTTCCACCTTTTCCATTTTCCGATCTGGGATATTTCCGGGACTCACATCTGACTTTACAGGCCGACACATACAAACGGTCACTATATCGCATAGAAATTCACTTGTTTGCCTAAATAATATGCTTATTATTGTGGCAATTTCCTTGCTTATTCTGTTTATTGTGTCATTTAGGTATTTCTGTTACAGAAATAACCAATTCATGCTACCATTACATTAAATACGGGATATCATTGTGTCCTACAATCGTAGCACATCAGCCATTTCTAATACGTTGTTTCGGGGCACAACTGTCCATGGAGACTGCCCCAACCAAAGTGGGACAGGTGGTGACCTTAGTCGCTGCTCCTATGTCGGTGCGGCGCGCTGACATGCGGCTGTACACCTTCTCTGAGTGTAAACACTGACAGTGCATTGCGGGACAAACGCGGTCTTATGCGTATCCTTTGCTCCTTGGACGGGTACACTTATGCCTTCGTGGCTTCTATTTGCTTCTCCATTAATTTGGGACGGGGACTATGTTGCATACTGTACGTGCGTTTCATTCTGCACAGGACCTGGCTGCTGCCATTACTATTGTGGGCGGACCGTGGCTGTCAGCACATTAGGTTGCTCACCTCATGCCGGCTTAGACACGCCTCCAGACGCATCCTACCTGGGCTCGCTCACGTACACTACGCACGTGTCTGTGATTCCGGTGCACTCTCATTAATATGTATATGGCGCTACTGCGCCGGATATTCCATGCACCGCCGGCACAGGCCTTACGCCGGCCTTGCGCCGAGCTTCATGAATCCCGGGGTTAATTTTTCCAGGATTAATGGAAGAATATTTAGGCCACATAGTTGTTTTACATGCCATACAGCAGGTGTGATTTATTGTCTTAAGTGTCCTTACAACTTTTTCTATAGTGGGGAAACGAAAAGAAAATTTAGAATTAGGTTGCAGGAACATATTCGAAACATTAAAAGGGGAACCTTAGAAAGTCCTTTAGCATTGCACTTTATAGAAAAACATAATGGAAATGTTAATTTATTGAAAGCAACTATTCTTGAACAAGTATTTATTAAGAAGGGGGATGAGAGATTACTTAAAAGCAGTTTGCTTTATAAAGAAACTGTATTTATACTGACATTTAATACATTGTCACCGATGGGCTTAAACAGAGAAGTTAATTGGAGAAGTTTACTTTAAATTTCATGCTATTTAGTTTTTATTGTGTCTTTGATTGTATTTAATTGAATAATTATTTAATGTATATATATCGGAGTGTGTTTTCATTAAATTTGTACTCATTGAAGGCTGTTGTGGCCGAGGCGCTAAGACAGAATAAATTCATTTTTATTAGTTTGGAATCCTTGTTGTTTTGTGAATAGTTACTGTGTTTACTGAGACTTATAAAATTCAGTCTAAGACCTAGATCCTTAAGAATATTACCACTATGAAAATAGCTTGTGCTGAAACATTTGTCATTTATACTTCTTTCATAACCCCTATGGTTCCAGAGATATGAACATGTGTTTAAAATGCGAGGACATAATTTGATTCTGTCAAAAGGCTTAGGCTCCACCCATTGGAAGTTACAGTACAAACTTCCTGAGCTCCATTGGAGTGAATGAGTTAAGTGCACACAGGGGAATGCACACTCCAGTCCTGGGGATGGGCTTTCTCTTCAGGCCCCATATAAGATTCCCCACTGACCCCAACAGAGCTGAGTCTTTAGCCAGGTGCTCCAAACTAAGTCCTCTCTCTGTGAAATCAGTGCTCTCAATGTCCCTGTTCAAAGTAGCTGTCACACACACTCTTTTTTGAGATTTGGATTTTCACACACGCGCACACACACACACACACACACACACACACACACACACACACACACACACACACACACACACACACACACACACACACACAACTGGGAAAGGCTGGCACAGCTTACCCACTGTGAAATTTGCACACAGAATATAAGGTAGATTCACTACCACCAGAACACCCAAAGCCAGCTACCTTAAGGCTCTTACCAGGGTACCCAATTACACTTATTAAAATTAATAATTATACAAATGGCAGTGTTAACCAAGCAACACAACATTCAGGAAAGTGGAGTCACAGTGCCAATAAATAAATGCAAGTACTCTCAAAGGTTAAATATTTTCTAAAGGACCAACCACAGTGAAAGGTTTAGATATATTTAATTATAAATAATAAAAAGAAAACATGAAAATACTGAATATCTGTTTACAATAAACACTAGAGTTTCTATCACAGGAAATATAAAAAGAAGCAACACAGATGGGCAGGCAGACAGATACAGAAAAAAACTACATTTAGCTAATACCACTATATTTTTCTAACTGACTGAAGAATTACTGTCGCCTAGTTACTTACTAAAGCAAGGCAAGATGAAAGTGCTTGAGTGTCTCTTGTCAGGTCCAACAACAAACAACTAGTATTCAAATACCATTTTTGTTCTGGCTACAGAATTACATCAAATCTGGTGAACTGACTCTGTGGTTCCCACACTACCCCCTCACAAGAAACTGAACCGGGTTCTGGCACTGATGTGTCACAATATACTCATAGAACTTTAGCTAAAGTTTATTACAGCATCTGGAAACTGTAAAAAAATTCCAACACTTCCATCCTTCCTGCAGACATGATCAAGCTATTCTCTGGCACCTGTGAAATAAAAATGGTATGGCCTAAACCAACTAATTTAATTTCAAGCTATTTTTCTTAAGGTTTGCTGGGTTGAATTTAACCCCTTCCCCTTTAGTATCCTCTGTTAAAATATATACATTTCATGAGTTACAAAATTACAGTTTGACATACATGTATATTTATTTTCTGTCCAGTAAGACCCACTGTTATTACATTTCTTTTAACACAAGCAACTTTACAAATACATTTTCAACACAAGCATCTGTACGTCAGTTTGATATTCAAATGACATGTAATTCTTTACAAAACTCCAGCTAGCTATGCTGACAAATGTTGCACATGCACTGCCCTACTCTCTCTAGCATAGCTGGCGCTACCTCATATCATCACACACCTCCTTTTGGTATCCCTATAAACCATAAGTTTCTTACAAAACATGTTAAAACATGGAATAACAGAAGGCTTCTGGATAAAAAAGTTAGGTTGTATAGTTTTGAACCTATTATATATTGGCTGGACAGGGAATATGAGGTTAAATAGAGGGGAACTAAATTTGTATTTGTAAAATGTTAATAAATCCAAAATAAACAAGTTAAATGAAGATGATATATTCAACAAGTTTTGAATATTAATATCAAATTACTTTCAATATGATATACCTCATCTACTTGACTCCAAATATCTACAAAATATCAACCGAAGAGTAATAGTGCCCAACAATCAACACAAACTTAAAAGATAAGCAGATATAAACATGCTGTAAGTACACCTGTCAGTAAGCCTTTTCCATCTACCAATTAGAGTCTAGGTACACAACCCTGAGTCTGCTCGTGCATGTCATAATAACCATGAACTCAAAGCTTAACTCTCAGCCCATCCATGAATTGCCTTGAACCATGTCACTTTAGTCATCCCAACCTATCAATCTAACAATGGACCACTTACGAATAATGGGGGAACAAAAGGGGTTAAGCTGATAGATGACCATCCACCAGCAAACCTAAGGCAGCCAGTCCCCCACAATAAGGCCGCTAGTTAAAATATAGCACCCAAGAAAGATTACAAGACTTAACTAAACCAAAACTAACTATTAGTTGGCTTACTAAAATAATCATTAACAGACATGGTCAACTGTAATTGAACAAGTCCAGGCACAGCTCATTCAATTAGATACCATCTGCAACATAAAACTATTTGCCTGCCTTTACTATATCACTGTATTCTATACACAGGTAACCAATTTCTCAAGCTGCCCTGGCCACCTGGTTGTTAATGAAACAACTGGCGATTTTCACTTCTGAACTTCTTATGGCACCCTTCTAAAGCAGTCTGTGTGGGATAGCGGACCAAAATAAAACAATATTTGGATGGAGACTGCATAGCTTTTGGAGGTTAGTCAAAATTCCAGCTGCTGAGACCTTCTTCGGAACCATGGTTCAGCCATTGCCCCCAAAATGAATGATCACAGTGGATGGCAACTCTGATTTAGCTGGTAGCTGACACCAGATGTTGCAAAGTTGAAATCAAGACAATCTTAGGAAGCCAAGCCAGTGTATTACCCACAGGGCCTGATCCAAGAAGCCTTCCTTGCTGGCTGGGTTGCTGATTGCCATCCTGTACTATGTACAAACGTGTGACCCAAACTCCAAACAAAAAATCTTTCCTGCAAAGAAAATGACAAGGTTACAACCTGATGCAGGAAAGAAAGGCATCAAATAACCACCTCCCTGTCCTCTTTATAACATTGTTTGAATGCCACTCTATCATCAGATCCAAGGTTCAACCTATGACAAATGAGTGAGAGGAATATCCATATTTGGTAATTCCTAAACATGCCAATTGTCTTAAGTTTTGCATTCCATAATTAGAGAGTTAGACAACCGGACTAATGTCAGAAAATGGGGCCAGATGGAGGAGTGTGGGGAGCCAACCAAAGCAAAGAAGCAACCCAGCTGACTGGACAAATGACATAAGACTTAGCCTTATCCAGTCAAATTAGCTGTCTCTCAACAGACTGATCTAGTTTGGACTTCCCGAGCCAAACTAAAAACAAGTCCTTGCTAATAAAAACATTGCTCCAACACAAGGAATAAAGCAGCTTACTGGCTCTAAAGGCACCCGCATACAACCAAGTAAACAAGGTGGCCCATAGAGCGGATGAGTAAAAAGTCATCAGTTAAGTAATAAAGGCCCTTGTTAACATGACCTAATGGGTTTCAGCCAATAGGTTTCCTGGCATCTTACGTGTTACTTCTGGTATTCTCCCAACATTTTCATCACTAGCCTGTAATCCAGTGGTTAGAAAAATTAGGAACCCCCATTAACTTTGCCAGCCAACCAAAGGTTGCTAGATGTATTCACAAGGTGCATTCAGCAAACACCTATGTGCTATAAATTGTAAAAATAATGGAAGATTCCATTATATGAAGGGTTGTGGTAAGTTGTGGTAGTAGAGACTGAAGGCGTGTAAGGACAAAGAATAAGCCTTTTTGGTATTTGGAGTCAATGACTTCAATAACAGTGACATGTCTACTCTTTGCCAATGACCCAAACTTCTGGAGGAAAGAATGCCCCATGTGTGAGCCACATTTTGGGCCAATTGGTGAAACCTAGAATCCAGAAAGTGAGATAAGCTGTCATCTATGGCCTTGTCTTTCCCTGGAGCATGATGGCTTGAAAAACTCAAATTAATCTGTAAACTCAGCAGGACTAGCAACCTGATTACTGAATGAGCCCACCTAGATTTGGAGGGTCTATATTACATTGCTGAAATGCAATTCCAGTGAACACCTATCCATTGACACCAAATCAATGAAATAATTCACTGAAGTGAATAAGTGCAAGGAAATACTTGCCCACAGCACAACGTACCAACATCTACATGTAATCAAACCCACCTAACTTGAGGGCTTTGCCCTTCACACCCACCTGCCCAACTATATATACCAACTCTGAGATTGCACTACAGTGGAGAAAAGGGCAAATTTCTTTTGTTGGACAATTACATCTTTGCCCTTATTACATTCAGTGAATTATTTAGCTGATTTGATGTCAATGGATAGGTGTTTGCCAGAATTGCATTTCAGCAATGTAATATAGACCCAATTTAGATGATCTTTTGTTAAGGGCTTGAACTATTTCCAAGTTACCAGGGTAAAATGAGATTCTCTTGTTACAAAAATGGTCTTTCCAAATCAGTGAGGCAACCCAAATGGGAAAAACTTTGAATTAGGTGATGTCTTTTTTTCCCTTCTTAGCCCATGATGTGGGCTGTTTTGCTGTGAACCACCTTCACTAGAATTAATCACCTATGCCACTGCTTGCTACTGCATTGGTGAAAAGTTGTAACACAATCATGGAAAGCTAAGGGCTATGTCAGAATGTGACCCCAATGGATTTGAATAAGATGTTCCAAAGGTGGAGATCCTCCTTGATTCTGCATGAAATCCTGACCTGATTGTTCCAAATGTGGAGATCCTCCTCTATTCTGCGTGAAATCCTGACCCGATGGTGTTTATGTTTATGGCCCTTCAGTAAGTTGGATATGGCTCTAAGAAAGGTCCTGCCAGGGGGCAATAGTTCTGCAAGTAATATGTAATAATCCATGCAATTGCATGACCTCCCCAATATGAACTTTACTAGCATCCAAAAATTTGCAAATTGAAGTCTTAAGTTGTAGAAGCTCCTTGGCAGGAAGCTTGAAGGCAGAAGCTGGAGCATTAACAAGAGCACCAAAAACATAATACCTTGAGTTGATCCTTCCAACTTCTCTTTGGTCAAGGAAATTCCCAACTCATAGCAAAGATAAATGAAGACTGTCATGCCTTCCTGAGCTTCAGCCCTACCTTCACCTATTATTGCATAATCATCCAAGTAGTGGATGACAACTTGCTTTGGGGCCTACTTTTGACAACACCAGAGAAATGCAAAACTAAAGGTCTCAAAAAATGCACAAGCCAAGGAGCAACCCATATGTATGACTGTGCCAAAGAAAGAAGTTCCCATCAAACTGAAAACCAACTTAAGGCCAATCATCTTCTGAGATGGGAAGAAGACAAAAAGCAAAGTAAATGTTTAATTTGCACAGCCATGGGTTTAAGAATTCATTAAGGGCTTGCCTGACATGATGGGGCAGAGATGCATAGTGGATCCTGGATTGCTGTTAGTTGATCAAATCTTTGAGGAGTTACCAGCTGAGTGAGATAGATGATGAACTGGAGGTTAAAAAAGGGCCAGTAATCCTTGACTTTAAGTTGTAATTTTTCCCCTTTTCTCTTACTTTTTATTATATACATTTCCTTTACAATTACCAACTGTAGACAAACCAGTCCTCTTGCTACTTAAACAGCTTAGTCTGGAATAACTGATGACACAATATAGCTTGACGCCATCAAACCTTGCAAATTTTGTTTATATGTACATGTATATATATATATATATATATATATATATATATATATACAGGGAATTACTGATTGAATTGCCTCTGGATGCTCTGCTGATGTGAGTGTTCTATAATACTGAATCCCACTGTTGTATAAGCTGTCAACTTAAACTACTTCAGGGCACATAATTTTTTTGTATATATTAATCTAGCTACATTATGCAATGCCTTCCTTAAAAACATTTAACAAAACCAGTACTAAATGGACCCACCAAAATCAATTCTCCCATTGATTATTAAATCAGACTTAAAATGATAGAAATAAGATCCTGATGAGTCTGCAGTCTGTTGCTAAAGCCCATCAGAACACCACCTCATTCCTTTAATAATGCCTGAAGCAAGTGAAACCAGCAAAAAAAGCAATTCTTCAGACCATCATGTCTCAGATCGACAGCAACATCAGTTTACAAGACGGAAGTTCAAACCCTTCTCTCAGCCATGCCTCTCACCAAGAAATCAGAACAACTAAATATTGGGGAGACAAAGGCAAGTATCAGATAGCTTTTAAATATTACCATCATAACGATTACCTGATAAAATAATGGGTTATATGACAGAACACATTACTGAAGACATGAAGTCTGAGACTGCAATGCCTGTCAACAATAATGATTTCAGACCTTTGTGATTTATCATCCCAATAACAGTTGACAGACAGGGGTAACAGCTACCAAAAAAAAAAAAATCTGAATAACACCATGAATAAAACATCAAGCCAAAAACAACAATAGACCAAATACCAAAAAAAAAAAAATTTCTTCAGAATAGAACTCTGCAACTACTCTTAGTAGCCACTAACCTACATCCTGCTCCACTTCAGAAGTGACTGTAGTCAGTACAGTTTCACTTCATAATCTCAAAGTACTGAAAGCACGAAATTCGGTAACCCGAGACCATGAAGCTAAAAACCAGAATGCCGAAAGTGCATACGAGAGAATTTGAATATCTCAAATCCATGCTTATGCATTTCAGGTACATCGCGTGTAGTGCTATGGTGCCTGAAATGGCAGGTAAGTGAGTGTCCGTGTGTGTTTTTGTACGTTGTGTGTGTATGGGTAAGGGTAGGGAGGTGTAAATGTGAGTGTGAGTGTTGCATTTGTTGGTGTTTGTGTATGTGTGATGTGTATTTGTGTGTGAGCGAGTGAAGGATGGCGTGGTGTGAGTTTTTTTTTTTTTTTTATGTTATGTGCGACCTCAGAGTTGGTATATATAAGTAGGGGGTGTGTGGGGCGCAACCCCCCCATATGGGGGGTGCAGGGTGGGCTTATCCCCCTGCTCATATGTAGTGTAGGGTTGTGTGGTTTGTGTGTTGTGTGTGGAATGGTGTGTATGTTAAGTGGTGTATGGTGTATGTCTGTTCGTGATTGTGTGATTTGGGATTGTGGTTTCGGTGTTGTGAATGGTTCGACTTCATAGTCTTGGGTTACTGAATTTCGAGCTTTCAGTAATTCGAGATTATGAAGTGAAACCAGTCAGTATTCCTTCCATAGTCAACAATCACCAGGCAAACAGCAGCAAAGAAAAAAAAGCAGGTTTGAACCTAGAACTTCTACATTGAAAACCCAATACCTTACCACACAGCCAACTTACATTGTTGAATGATTATGGCTAATTTAATATTAAAATAGCTGAAAATCAAAGGAAAAGGGTGCAGTCTGGTTAGTGGTGGATGGCTCCATGATTCTCCTTGCTAAAACAACTATTTGTACTTACTTCTTTTGTGCCGGTTGCCAGAATGGAGCTGCTCAATGTGGAGGGCTTATTTAAGACTTGGACTCCTCTCACTGATGACTCACTTGCATAGGATTATAAGATCATAGGAAGTTACTAGACTATTGACCCTGAAGCCCTTATAAGCCCAGCCAAGACTTTAACTCATGTTTAGACAAGTCAGCACCCGATGCCCCTGTCCAGCAGGACAAAGGAGGAATCCCAGGGATGTATTTTCTGTTTCCAATCCTGTTATCCAGGTTGCACTTAAAAAGGGGTAAAGAGGTACTCTGCTTGATGTGGAGAGGGGAGTCTATTCCACAGATGGGGGAGTCTTTGAGACACAAATCTGTCCTGCTAACAAGTCCTATTGATGTCACAGACCAGGTTGAGGCTGCACATGTGGCTTACAAAATTAGAGCTTGACTTGCAGATCCGAGATCGCCTTGTATGCCAGACAAAGGTCACCTCTAAGGAGTCTATATGAAACTGAGTAGAGGGACAGGGCTTTGAGCCTATCTGTGTATGGTAGATTTCGGAGGCCTTGGCTTCTCCTGGTGAGAAACCTCTGTGGTCTCTCCAACTGTTGGATGTGCTTTGCAAGGTGCATGTCAAAAGGGGAGTTGTACTCAATAATGGGCCTTATAAGGGAAGAATACAAGGATGTTATGACCTCCCTATCCCTGGATGAGATTCCCTTACTTATGATGTGGGCCATGTAGAAAGCTTTCCATACAATGGAAGCAACATGGTGGTCAAAAGTAAGGTTGCTATCAACCTGGGTGCCCAAATCCCTCATGACTGATTGTGTGCTTAGGGCATTGTTAGTAATGTGATAATTTGTGGGGATGTCACTCTCCCCAAAGGGGATGATGATGCATTTTTTGGAATTCAGCTTGAGGCCATGTCTCTGGCACCAGTCATTTGTTTGGGTGAGACCCTCTTGGAGGATGTCCACATCACTAGGGGAATTGATGACAGCGCCCATTTTGCAATCATCTGTAGACTTGGTCAACCATAGACAACTGGTTTTCATCTGCACCTCAGAAAAGTAAATCCCAAATAACAGAGGCCCCAAGACCAAACCCTGGGGCACATTGCTCGTTACGGATCTGCTGCTTAAGGTGGCTTCCCCAATTTTAATTAGGTGGGTTCCATCAGTGAGCCAGTTAGCAACCCATCTGGTAATGTGTGAATCAGCAGAATCCGACTTACTGGTAAGCCACACTTATCTAACCTCTATAAAAAATAAAAGAGCACAATTTATATTCCGTAGATAATTATTATACACCAGTAACAAATAAAATGGAATTCACTTTAAAAGAAAAAAATGTCAACAACTGTTAAGTGAAATTCAACTTCACTATTTTGGAGAATATGTACATGGAAATTATTAAACAGATCATTTTATACTCCACATGAAATAACTAGAATTACAAAAAAGTAAAAGCAGTTGCATATGCTAAAGATAGAAAGAAAATGTAGATGCAGATTAGGAACATATTTTTACTGAATGTGGAAAATCATGAAATTATTTGAAGCAAATACAAGCATTTGGTGAAGCATTGTGGACAGGCAGTTTTAAACTTACAAGAATGATTTTATATAACATCCCAATACCAGCAGGGGTAAATGCTAATAATAATTTACTTTTGTACAATATTATCTAAAGTAAGAAAAAATAAAAGCAAGAAACTGGTTACAAGAAACAGAACCAAAATGTACAGAATTTCTATTGCTCCTTAAGGAAGTCCATGATAAAGAAATGTGAATAATAAATTGAACAATAAATAAAAAGAAAAAAGTCAAATTATGGCCAAAAACAGCATTAACATTAGATGTATCAAACAATGGTGTCACCTGAAATTAATGACTGAAGGATTTTATGCTTAATATAGAGTAAATATTATATTTATGGAGAACATGTGCATATTGTAAATAGTCATTTAATAAATCCATTATTAGTAAAAAGATTTTATGTTAAAATGTTCCAATATTCAGAAAGGTTACTACTAGCAGTAAGCCCTTTTTATCACTGATAAGCGATAATTTCTGATTCAGAGACAGCCCTGCCGTGCTTTATCTCAAAGAGGTGCAACACCATAGTTGACTGTCTCAGTGACCTACTGCAAATGATAATGAGGCATTCTGGAGTAGCAGCCTATATTAACTAACTATGCTGTCTCCGAAATGTCTGTGGTAAGGCTTTTATGCAGCTGAGCGATTCAGATAATTGCTTGTCTCTTAAGGGATCTCAGCCAGCCAAGTTAATTAACTCAGCCAAAAGTTTACCTCACTAAACACCGCAAAAGTATCTCACAAATAGGATCCTAGGCCTTAAACTTTTGTCCTATATGGACAAACTTAAAAAACTCCAACTATTCTCTGTCTCATATCACCTACTTAGAGGTGATCTCTGCTTGACTTACAAAACCATGTCTGACCCAGCTCTGTTAGAAATGTTACATTTAAAGAAATCCCAGTCCCTCTGCACCACACGCTCCAGAGACCTCAACCTCATTACCACAATCAACAAAACATGCTGGAGGGACAGGTTCATAACCTAGAGACTGCCCATGCTATGGAATATACTTCCCATACATGTCAAGCAGAGCACCTCACTGGCTGTGTTCAAGAAAAATCTTGATGAGTGGATAGGAAATAGAAAATTCACCTCAGGGATCACTCCAGTGGTCCTACTCGACAGAGGCACTGGGAACTAAGGATGGGTGGCACGATGCCAGGGTAATCCTAAGGGGTAGGCTTGTAAAGGCTCCAGGGCCATTAGCCTAGTACACACCTATGAAACTTTATATCCAATATGTGAGATGGTATTACAGGCCTTTCTCAAGAAGTTTAGCAGACAGGTAGAGCTGAGAGATGTGAGAGTGTGTGTATGTATGTACGGCTGCACATGAGAGTGTATGCAGGTGGATAAGTGGTCAGTGATGACAGAGTGTGTGTGTGTGTGTGTGTGTGTGTGTGTGTGTGCGTGTGTGTGGGTGCCCAGCCAAAAAGGTACCCTGGCTTTTGCCACCCAAGAAAATTATTTTCTTGTGCCACTGTCAAGCAGAGCCACAGAGGTGATCCCTGGGGTGAATTTCCTATTTCCCATCCAATCATCAAGATTTATCTTGAAGAGTGCTAATGAGAAGCTTCGTTTAATATAGATAGGTGGTTTATTCCAGAGTATGGGATGTCTCTGGGACAGGAATCTATCCCTCCTGTATGTTCTGTTTATTGTGATGACAAGGTTTAGGTCCCTAGAGCATGTAGCTCACAGGGACTGGGATTTCTTTAAGTAGAGCATGTCCAACAGCTCTGGGTTTGACATAGATTTGTATGTTAGGCAGAGATCACCTCTGAGTAGGCGATATGCGACAGAGTAAAGCTGGAATTTTGTGAGACTGTCTGCATAGGGCATCTGTTTGAGGCCGGTAATCCTCTTTGTGAGATATTTATGCAGCCTTTCCAGTTGTTGTAGATGTCTTGTGAGGTACATACCAAAAGGGGCATTGTACTCTATAATGGGTCTAATGAGTGATGAGTAGAGGGGAACAATGACCTCTTTTTTTCCGGATGAGAAACTTTTTGTGATGAGGTGTGCCACATAGAAGGATTTTCTGACTACTGTGGTGATGTGATTATCAAAGGAGAGACTACTGTCCACCTGTGTCCCAAGGTCTCTTATCACACTTTTGGTGTTAAGTATACTACCACCTATGTTGTAGTTCATTGGTACAGAGTTTTTACCAAAGGGGATGACAATGCACTTTTTGGCATTGAGCTTGAGGCCATGGCTTTGACACCAGGCATCTGTCTCAGTGAGGCCCTTTTGTAGGATGTCCACATCGTTAGGAGTTTTGATTATGGCTCCTAGTTTGCAGTCATCTGCGAACTTCGTTAGCCAAAGACCTTCTGTGTTAGTCTGTACTTCAGAGATCCCATCTTGTGACATAGGGATTTATACCTAGTGTAGTGAGTTTATCTATAATTCTAGAGTGGGGGATGGTGTCAAAAGCCTTGGCAAGATCTAGATAGGCTGTGTGAACCACCTTACCCTTGTCTACAGCTTTGGTGACTGCTTCAAAGAAGTCTATCAGGTTTAGGAGACATGATCTGCCTTTTACAAACCCGAACTGGGTGGGGTCCAGAGTTTGGAGGTTACCAACATCTTTGTTTATAAGTTCCATGATGATACGTTCCATGGCCTTGCAGACCAGGCTCGTCAGGCTAATGGGGCGGTAATTCCCAGGGTCCGTGGTGGCTCCCCCCTTGTGGAGTGGGATAACTGTTGCTGTGCTCCATTCAGCAAGCACAAAGCCTGAGGTGAGGCTATGATTGAACATGGTACTTAGGTGGGGTGCCAGTTCGTTCTGTAGTTCATGTAGAACGCAGCCTGGGATGTTGTCTGATCCCATGGATGCTGTGTTCTTGGCTTTGGAGAGTGTGGTTTTTACCTGTGCAGCCGTGATTACAGGAACTTTGCATTCTTCTGATATAGATGGGCTCTTTAGGGGGTGAGAGGGGGGTAAAGTTAGCACTGAATCTATCTGCCAGGATGTTGGCAATATCAGCTGGGTCTGTATATTTAGTGCCATTGTGCTGTAACTCAGCCATTGAGATTCTTGACATAGCTATAGAATGCTTTGTGGTTGTCTTTAGAATCAGTGGCGATTTTGTTTTTGTAACTAGCTTTGGAGGATTTTATCAGGGATCGCAGCTTCTTACTGAGGCTGACCAGGGAGCTCCTCCACTCATGGGATTTTACTCTCTTTTGCAACGGTTTCTTCCTTCTGTTGTACAGTTTGTTTATGGCAGGGGACGGCCAGATTGGCTTCCTTTTTTGGAGGATAGTGTCTTGGTTCTGTTTGGGATAGCACGATCTATGCACTCATGTAAGTGCTTATAAAGTGCAATTGTGTAGGATTCAGTAGTTGTAACTGTATTGTCCTTCTGCATGGGTGTCATGAGGTTCACCACTTCTGTCTTAAGAAGCATGAATTTGGCTTTGGAGAAATTTTTTACCATGGTTTCCTTAATGGGGGGTGGGGGCAGGATGTGGGTATCTAATTAGCTTATGGTCGGATCGGACCAAAGAGGCATTGACTTCAGGTGTGGAACACCAGTCACTCATGTTGGTAATGACTAGATCTAGGATATTGTTGCCCCTGGTATGGGTGTGGATAAGTTGATCCGGGACATTGGAGTTTATGAATTCCAGAAAGCGTTGAGCAAAGGAGTTGGCACATGAGTATTTTTCCCAGTTAATGGCGGGGTAGTTGAAATCGCCTATTAATAGGGTGTTTGGTTGTACCCTAATATTTTCCAGTACATCAAGAAAAGAGGAGTGGGAATCCTGGGGCATGGAGGGTGATCTGTCACAAGCTACAATTTGGATTGCAATTTTGCCCAGAGTTAGTTGCACTTGGATAACCTTGGCTGCATTATGCTGAGCAACTAGCCTGGAGGTGTGGATATCCTTAATGAATATGGACACACCTTCACCTTTGGTGTTCCTGTCCAGGTTACATGGCCGAAAAGTGTGGTATGAGTTATAGCCTGGTAGTGCAGGGGTGCTCTCTGGAGCCTTGAGCCAGGTCTCAGTCGCTGCACAGATATTGATATTCTCCATTTTAAGGAGTGCCTCGAGTGAGTGCATTTTGATATTTAGACTTCTAGCATTGAGAAGCATCACCCTCAGTTTTTGTTTGCCTGTTCCTGTTATGGTGGTGAATTTGTCATTTGAACCTTGCCTAAAAAAGGCACTATAGCGGCAGCAAGAACCTTAGTCAGTATCCAGAATCCCAGGAGTGACAGGTGCAGGCCATCTTTGGCAAAGCATCGTGGTCTGTCAACCATGTCATCCCAGGCAGACAGATACTGGATCCCTTTAGAATGGCACCAGAAGCTTAGCCAATTGTTGAAGTCAATCATTTTGTCCTTGTACTGTGGCATCATTCTGGGTGATGGCAGAATACTACTCATGGCTAGGATCATACCTGCTTGGGCTACAAGATCGAATAGCTCTTCCATGTCTCTTTTCATGTAGTCCAGGGAGGTACGTCTCAAGTCATTCACACCAACATGGACAACGACAGAGTCATATTTTTACTTGTTGTGGAGTGACCTGAGTGCATGGGTTATGTGGCGGATTCTGCACCGGACAGGCAGCTGACAGTAACCTTCTCCTTGTTTAGCCTGGTGAATGGGACATCAGTGTGCCTGACTGTAGAGTCACCTATGACTAGTGTGTTGGGTACGTTGTTTTGCCTTATTGGCTGTGGTTGAGTGACACACTGAGTCTGCAGGCTATGTGTCATGTGGGTTGTGTTGGGGGGGTGGAGGTTG
The DNA here is from genome assembly GCF_019279795.1 of Protopterus annectens. Taxonomy (NCBI): domain Eukaryota; kingdom Metazoa; phylum Chordata; order Ceratodontiformes; family Protopteridae; genus Protopterus; species Protopterus annectens. The sequence goes on along the minus strand of NC_056725.1, from coordinate 1,129,188,872 downwards.
CTTGCATTTCTGCTTTGGAGGTCTCTGTTGCTTGAGCAGATTATTATTGAGAGCTTCCGTGAATGTTTTTTGTTTTTCTGTGTGTGGATTTTGTGGTCTAGATTTAGTGAGACTATGTGATGAGTGTGGTGTGGTGTAAGTGTTTACCTTCTCCTCTTGACTGTCAAGTTCAGGCTTGATTGGAGAGAGCTTTACCTCCAGTTTGGCTAGATAAGTGCATCTATCACAGGTTGTAGTGTTGGGTGGTAGGAGGAGAGGGTTGTCTGTGTACATGAGGCAATTTCTACATTGCCCCAAGATGCCCAGATTCATCAGGTAGACAGGAGAGAACACTGGGAGCTGACCCTTGGACATGCCTGAATAAAAAAACTATTTTCCTCTAGATAAGTGAGGAAAGTGAGTACAAGAGCTGTTTTTCACTAAGCAAGTGAGGAAAGTAAGTACCAAAACTGTTTTCCTCTATGTAATGAGGAAGGTTGAGTGCTGTAGTAATTAGTAGGTTATTTAGTGCTTGCAAGTTCTGAACAAGTGCTGATCACAAATAAGCAAATTCTAGTTCTAAAACTAAGAATCTGTATCTGGACTAAACTAGTTACAGGAAAGGGGGAAACAAGTGCAAATGTGGACTTTTAAATCAGAAAGTTGAGAGAGATGGAAAAACCGCCCAAACAACCAATAACTGCAATTTCTGGGCCAGAACCACTCCTTATGTGGTAGATAGGTTACCTAGTGCTTACCACTCTGACTGATAAACTATAAGGCTTCCCTCCAACCTGGACAGTGGTGAATACCTGGGGTTTACTTAGGGAATAGGTATGTTAGGGGGTGTGCATCTGTGTGTATGTATGAGTGAATGACTGAGTGTGTCTAGGAGTGCAAGTGTGTGTGAGTGTGTGTGTGTGTGTTTGTGTGTGTGTGTGTGTGTGTGTTTGTGTGTGTGTGTGTGTGTGTGTGTGTGTGTGTGTGTGTGTGTGTGTGTGTGTGTGTGTGTGTGTGTGTGTGTGTGTGTGCGTACGTGTGTGTGTCTGTTCATGCAAGCATGTTTGTATGTATGAATGTGGTCAAAAAGCAACTCATTACCTCAGCTGAGCTTTAATCCTCTACACTAGCACCAGGAATACTCTTTAAATATTAACCTGAATTACTTACAAATCAATGGAGAGGGATGTTATTGTAGTGCGTCCATGTGGGTGGTCCATACCTCCCAATGACCATGCTTAAGACTTCTGGACAAAGCCAGGAGGAACAATAGCCAACTCCACGGAGATTTTTTAAATATAACTCCAAATCACTTGAAAAGTTAGTACAGCAGTAGATTTATTATCACCATGCAGTTTCTGAACAACAAGAAAAATGAAACTCTAAAGTCTAGCTTTTTGACTGACTGCAATAATCTGTGATTTTTGTTGGGCAGGTGAGAAAACTTAAAGGATACATCCAGACTTTCTGTAATCTCAGGGACCGGTAAGAGGTATATGAGAGTGTGGGGGGAATTTAGTAAAGGCTACACATTTTTTTTCTGTGTAGGCATCGTACCGTGCTTACATGGGCACGAACACTTTTAGATTCAGTAAGCACTGCTGAGCAGCTTGCACGTACGTGCCAACATGGAAACTTCCATGGCATGCAAATCACCTCATAAGTTTGTGAATCTCATGCAAATGAGCCAGGCAGAGCAATCCAGCAAGCATATAGGCATCTGTTCAAACCCCCTGTCAATCTCCATAGTGTAAGCAGAAAAATTCCATGTACAGGTGTGTAGACAGACAAAAGGGGTTGTAAAAATGTAGATCTTTGGACAGAAATGTCATACCACATACACATATGTATGTCAGAAAAATGAAAGGAAATAAGTTAACTTAATCTTTTTTTAATAATCTGGGAATGTTTGCGCTGCATGCTGCAGTATAGAAAAAAATTAATAATATTATGTGACAGAAATGTATTACAGGACCTTGTGTGGAGTCCCTATCAGGGGCGGCTCGTGGCATAGGGCTGCCGGACTGCAGCCCCCTCAAAAAGAAAAAAAGAAAGAAAAAGAAATGAAAAATAAAAAAAAATATTTTTTTAAAATTCGCGGACTTCGCGCATGGACCAAGTCCCGGCTTATCGGTCTATGCGCATGCTCAAGGCAGCCCGGCCGTCCCCATAGGGGACTTTTACAGTGCACAGACCCACCAGGATTATGGGACGCGTCCGGACTGCAAGAGGAGCAGCAGGGACTCGGGACAGTGCCTTAGGGATCTCGTCGGCGTCGGGAAGGAGCATGTGGATCTCGCGGGTCTTCAGTATTGCGCGGGAAGGATGTATGTACGGACGTTAACTCTGGATGTATTCAGGTAAGGTGCCTTTCAATTTACAATGTTTATTTTTCTTTTTATTTGTGTGTATGGTGCTTGTGCTTTACTGGAGTTTAGTTTGTGTATGGTGCTTGTGCTTTACTGGAGAGTGAGTGTGTGTGTGTGTGTGTGTGTGAAAATGCCCCAGGTGCTTATGGTGGTGTGGTAGGGAATGCCTCAGGCTTGAACCCTGTACCCTGTATGCAGGTGTTAAAGACTTGAGTTCCCTACCCACCACCATTTGTAAAAAAATTTCAGATTTTTACCTCATATTTGATCTGATCTGTTCCTCATAATATCTGTGGTTTGTAAATGTTGCAATGCTTGATATTTGATGGTGTAGTAGTAGCATTGTTGCCTCACAGCTGCAGGTTCTTGGGTTTGATTCTTGGCTGGGGTTCCTTCTTTGTGGGGTCTGTATCTTCTCCCTGTGTTTGTGTGGGTTTGCTTTTGTGCTCTCCCATGTTACAAAGACATGTCTGCATTATTTCTTCCTGGGCCTCCGCTGAAAATTTGTTTATTTGTTCCAAGTCAGACTGTCCTGATTAAAAAATGTTAAATAAAATTGATAGGCATTTGAATTTCAGACTTAAGGGTTTCTGAATGTTTAATTCCCTGCGTATTTGATGGTGCAGTGGTAGTATTGTTGCCTCACAGCTATAGGTTTTCTGGTTTGATTCTTGGTTGGGGTGGCTTCTGTGTGGAGTCTGCATCTCCTGCCTGTGTTTGTGTGGATTTGCTCTGGTGCCCTGCCATTTTACAAAGATGTGTCTGCAGTTTTAATCCCTCGTCTCTGCTGAAAATTGTTTTGTTCTGTCCGCAGTAAATTTGACAGGCATTTGAATTTCAGACTTCAGGTTTCTGAATGTTTAATTCCTTGCAGATTTGATGGTGCAGTGGTAGCATTGTTGCCTCACAGCTATAGGTTTTCTGGTTTGATTCTTGGTTGGGGTGGCTTCTGTGTGGAGTCTGCATCTCCTGCCTGTGTTTGTGTGGATTTGCTCTGGTGCCCTGCCATTTTACAAAGATGTGTCTGCAGTTTTAATCCCTGCGTCTCTGCTGAAAATTGTTTTTGTTCTGTCCGCAGTAAATTTGACAGGCATTTGAATTTCAGACTTCAGGTTTCTGAATGTTTAATTCCTTGCAGATTTGATGGTGCAGTGGTAGTATTGTTGCCTCACAGCTATAGGTTTTCTGGTTTGATTCTTGGTTGGGGTGGCTTCTGTGTGGAGTCTGCATCTCCTGCCTGTGTTTGTGTGGATTTGCTCTGGTGCCCTGCCATTTTACAAAGATGTGTCTGCAGTTTTAATCCCTCGTCTCTGCTGAAAATTGTTTTTGTTCTGTCCGCAGTAAATTTGACAGGCATTTGAATTTCAGACTTCAGGTTTCTGAATGTTTAATTTCTTGCAGATTTGATGGTGCGGTGGTAGTATTGTTGCCTCACAGCTATAGGTTTTCTGGTTTGATTCTTGGTTGGGGTGGCTTCTGTTTGGAGTCTACATCTCCTGCCTGTGTTTGTGTGGATTTGCTCTGGTGCCCTGCCATTTTACAAAGATGTGTCTGCAGTTTTAATCCCTGCGTCTCTGCTGAAAATTGTTTTTGTTCTGTCCGCAGTAAAATTGACAGGCATTTGAATTTCAGACTTCAGGTTTCTGAATGTTTAATTCCTTGTATAATTGATGGTGCAGTGATAGTATTGTTACCTCACAACTATAGGTTTTCTGGTTTGATTCTTGGTTGGGGTGGCTTCTGTCTGCATCTCCTCCCTGTATTTGTGTGGATTTGCTCTGGTGCCCTGCCATTTTGCAAAGACGTGTCTGCAGTATTAATCCCTGCATCTCTGCTGAAAATTGTTTTGTTCTGTCCGCAGTAAAATTGACAGGCATTTGAATTTCAGACTTCAGGTTTCTGAATGTTTGATTCCTTGCAGATTTGATGGTGCAGTGGTAGTATTGTTGCCTCACAGCTATAGGTTTTCTGGTTTGATTCTTGGTTGGGGTGGCTTCTGTGTGAGTCTGCATCTCCTCCATGTGTTTGTGTGGATTTGCTCTGGTGCCCTGCCATTTTACAAAGACGTGTCTGCAGTTTTAATCCCTGCTGAAAATTGGTTTTGTTCTGTCCGCAGTAAAATTGACAGGCATTTGAATTTCAGACTTCAGGTTTCTGAATGTTTAATTCCTTGCATAATTGATGGTGCAGTGGTAGTATTGTTGCCTCACAGCTATAGGTTTTCTGGTTTGATTCTTGGTTGGGGTGGCTTCTGTTTGGAGTCTGCATCTCCTGCCTGTGTTTGTGTGGATTTGCTCTGATGCCCTGCCATTTTACAAAGACGTGTCTGCAGTATTAATCCCTGTGTCTCTGCTGAAAATTGTTTTTGTTCTGTCCGCAGTAGAATTGACCGCATTTGAATTTCAAACTTCATGTTCTTCAGAATACATAGTAGCACAACCTTTTTTCTAGCAATTTTCTAAGTTTATAAGATGAATATTTTAAATTTGTCCCTATTTTTGGGACTGTATTCCCCATTATTGGCTTCGTCCAGGTTTTGTGCTAAGGTTGACAGCTATGGCAAGAACTGAATTCACTGAATATGGACTGTAGAATTGTGCATATTTACTGATAAAGGTGCACTGTAGAATTGTGCATATTTACTGATAATGGTGGACTGTAGAATTGTGCATATTTACTAATAATGGTGGACTGTGGAATTGTGCATATTTACTAATAATGGTGGACTGTAGAATTGTGTATATTTACTAATAATGGTGGACTGTGGAAGTCTGAGTAGACTTTTTTATGATAAATGTTCTCAACTGGGCAGTTTTGCCATTATGGGTGCATATGTTTTGTTTCATTGCTTACTGGAAAATGTTCAAAACAAATTTAAAACACCCTCTAACAAGTGTACTGTATTGTACAAGGAATATAATTTTAGTACAATGAGGAAGGTGTATCAAAGAGCACATGTATGTTTCATATGCAAGGGCCTATGATTCAAAACAGCCCAAAATTAATCTTTATCTGCCACTGGCAAAATGTATTTTCTTTGAATGTGGGTTTCAATGCTGTTTCAATGAATGTGAGTTTCAAGGGCAGAGAAGTTTTAATGCTAAGTTTTCATTGTGAGACTGCATTGCTTTGTTTAACAGATTACTTAATGTTTGTGCTGTAAAATACAAAATAAAACTTTCAAATGAAGTCCAATCATTGAAGTAAAGCAGTATGCACATTAGTGTTTATGGTAAATGGAGTGAAATAGCCAAGTAATGGTTAATTGGAATGGCTGCAGAGGCTCCAGTTCAACCATTATTTTGTCAGGGGAAGGGCAGCAAACTCAGACAGGCCCAGCTGAACTATACCTCCCAACTGTCCAGATTTTCAAAGAATGAATAGATTTTTGCTTCTTATTTTTGGTTTGTTGTTCATAAAATTTGTAGTTTTAATTCCTAAATGATTTGCCAGAAGTCACTAAATAATAAGTTTCAGACTTCATAACCTTCATAAAATGCATGTTAAAGTAAGAGCCGTTCTATCAACTGTCTCAATTTATACAAGAGCAATTTTTAGTACTGTTTATATGTGCCCCAATATATTTGGCCTTGTTCAGATTTACTGCATTAACAGGTTGAGAGGTACATGCAAATAAATTGCTTTATAGAATTAGGCATAGCCAACCTCTCAACTGTCCCCAATTTTGGCTCAAAATGTTGCTCTTCCCCTAATAATCCCTCCAAAATAGCAATTTTGGAAGAAAACATGGAGGGTTTACAATTAAGAAATAACTGTAATAATCAAAGTTATAGATTACTTGAAATGCATGTAGATTCTTTTATTTTGTCAGCTGCTCAAGGTAGCAGTACTAATATTAAAGTGTCCCTTCTTTGACAGGTAGAAGCTGTATTGTGTGTCTATTTTATATTTTTGCATCACATTTTTGGTCCATTTTTCATAAAATTGTGTTTTTGGCAAATTAGTGACAAATCACTAAAGACTGAAGTTAGAAAATGACAGACATTTGAGTTTCAGATTTTATACCCTTCAGAAAATTCATACTAATGCAAGACCTATTCTATTATCTTTCTAAGTTTATTAGAGCAATATTTAAAATTGTCCTTCTTGTTGTGCCTTTGTCCCACTTCTGTGTATGGCTTTGTCCAGATTTCTTGCTCTTGAAGTTGAGAGGTATGACAAATGTGTCAGGGCCATCACAGTCAGCCAGAGAGATTTCAAATTGTGACATGCTTGTTGCACCCCACTCCCCATGTAGTGACTCTGGATGTGTCCAAGCAAGGCAAGGAGTAGTTGTATCTACCTTGGATGGGGAGGACACACTGCATAAGTACTACAGTGGCTTTTCATCTGTCCTTGATTTTGCAGAATGGTCTGGTTTCTGTCATATTTTTGTACTGTTGATTTATGCTTATTACTCAAAGTGCCTGTTGCTCTGTGTTTAAGTAGCAATGCTTTAATGACCATAAGGTAAGCTTGTCTGACATCGTAAGATGCAAGTAAGCTTTAATAAGCATACTGTTAAAGAATTGCCAACATTGAAAGCCTTTCTGTTGTTGCCATGCAGAGAATACTTGACTAGATAATGTATAAGCCTTGGGTATTAAAGGACAGGATTCCATTATTTTAAAAAGCTCATTACACTTGTTGGAGACTTCCAGTCATCTCTACAGGCTTTACCCGTAAACTAAACAGAATGCCAATCATGTGTGGTCCATAACCTGTACAGTAATCCTTTAAGCAATGTATCTTGAGCTTGTTTCTTGTTTGCTTTTCATTTTTACTTTTATCATGTTTTCCCCATGAAACGTTGTCAGGCAGCAGGTCTTTTTTGGATAAGAAACATTTTTACAAGTGGGGGCATCACATAGATTTCTACTTTCAGCATGTTGCTTGGTACTTTAATAAGCTGAATATATTATAATTAGAACTGCAGTGCAAGGAGAAGTAGTTTGAGTTGAGTGCTTCTGGTTTTTCTTATACTTGATTTTGACTGGCATTCCAGTAATGTATTTAAAAAGTAATTTATTTTTTCATGCCTCACAACCTTTTGTTTCCATCTAGATATTAAGTAAGCTGTCATGCAGCCAATGCATTGAAATATTTTTATTCTTCTACACTTATTTTTGTCTTGATTGGACTTTCATAATGATGGTTTGCCACCCAGGGCAGCGTATTTAATTAAAGTTAGTTTTTTTGTGGTTTTGTGCATAGCTCCTCCCCTTTATGGTTGACCACACCCCTTCCCTTTGACCCCGCCCATTCAGCATCTCCTGCAGCCCCCCTGTGATTTGAAGTCACCAGCCGCCACTGGTCCCTATAATGGTGCATTGGTGCTGTTGCTAACATGGTAGGGCTATGACTTGTGTAGTTTCCAGGCGGTGAGCATGGATACCTATGCAAATGAGGTGGAGTTGCTGAATAGCAGAAAGGCGTACTCATGTCCTCATATCCCCTTTGTGTAGGGGTAGACCCATGCTGCTGTTTACACAGGATCTAGCTAACACTGGTGGGTGGGGTCTACTGTCTTCTAAGCTTATTTCAGCTTATGTGTGTGTGTTTGCATGGCACACCACCTGGCTGAGAGTGTCTTTTCAGAGGGGTATGTCCACTAACTTCTAAGCTCTGTTTACCTTTGTTACATGTGTTTGCGTGGCATAGTACAATGCTGACCGTGTCTGAAAAAATGTATTTAATTAGCTTTAACCCTTATTTAAGCTAAAATATGGCCACTAAATGATGTTAATTATATTGTAAGCAAGTAGACTACATCATAGTTAGTCAATCATACATTTTGCACCTACAGCCAAGCTCTATAAAGTATGCATACACCCTATATTCTGATTTTTCCCCAATACTACGGACCATTGAAGTACAGACTTGGGAATTTTAACTGAGAGAATGCTAGGGCCTGCTGCAGATCTGCTACACCTGCATGTGCTAGATGCTGAAGTCAGTGCTGCTGCTGCTGATGATGATGATAATATGCCTAGACAGAGAAGGTGAAGAGTGTTCAGGCCCAGGGTAACCTTCCAGGAGGTGCATGAGCTGGAAACTGTAGAGCACTATGGGGTGGACAGGGACATACTGCAAGAACTCACTGAGCTCGGCCGCCCTCAACTCAAAGAACCAACAGAGGGGAACCCATCACAGTGGAAACAATGGCATGTGTAACCTTTAGGATACTAGCGACAGGTACTTTCCAAAGGCCAACTGGAGACATGATGAGGGTCTCACAAGCATCAGCATCCATAGTACTCCACCAATTTCTGAATGCCATGCTTCCACATGCCAGTGAACACATTTCTTTTCCCACTCACCGCTGAGATGAGGGCCAGTAATACCCAACACTTCTACCATGTAGCACACTACCCTGAAGTACTGGGTGCCATACTCATGTACACATCAAGGCACCACCCAGTGAGGAGGGTAGAATCTATGTCAACTGCAAGGGGTACCACTCCATCAACTGCCAAGTAGTGTGTAATGCCCAGGGGATTATCTTGAATGTGTGTACTGGCAGCCTTGACAGTTATCACTACTCCCATATCTGGCACACATCACAGTCGTACCAGATGTTGGCGGGGGGGGGGGCATCCCACATGGCAATTTACTGGCAGATGTTGGCTACGCCTTTAAACCATGGATGATGACACCCATCAGAAATGCACACACACACACACACACATGGAAGAATGCCATAATGAGGCACATGCAAAAACTAGGCTTCTGAAGTCACGGTTCCAGTGCCTCAATATATCTGGTGGAATCCTGCAGTAATCTCAAGCCACTTGTGCACATATGTTCACAGTATGTGCTATGCTACACAATATGACCCTCCAGAAACAGCTGCAA